>NW_006800073.1:1187786-1191733 GCF_000485575.1 Poecilia formosa
TTAACGGCTGATAAAAGTGACAGAGGACACAGATATGGGCAGTGTGGAAGCCTCTACTGTATCAAATTGACATAGGAATAACAGAGAGTTGGCCATTCTAAGGTAAAAACCCAGCGCATACAGTGTTCATGTTTTGTTTTTTTTCATCCAGACGGCTTCCCGCGCCCCCCCTGCAATGACACGGCACCCCCCTGGGGGGCGCGGCCCACAGTTTGGGAACCTCTGGATTACGTTTCAAATCCCAACAGGCGGGCTGTTAGTCGAGATTTAAAGGAACTCAGTGTTTCAGCTGTTCTGGTTCTGGGGATGCAGAGCAGAACCAGAAGACCTGATGATTCTGGAAGGTTGGTACAGCAACAGCAGATCTTTAATGTACTGTGGTGCTAAGCCGTTCAGTGATTTATGTGACGATCTTTATTTCTTGGTTTCTTCTTTGTCCTGGTTCCCCGTGAGTCTCTCTGATGTCCTGTCCTCCCTGTTGATTGATCCCAGCTGTGTCTAGTTTCCCTGATTACCCTCCCTGTGTGTTTAAGTCCACCTGTGTCCTTTGTCTCTTGTCGGGTCCTTGCTTCGTCAGCGTCAGTCTGTCAGCGTGTTAGTTGTCACAGTATAACTGGTTAAGTCCTGTGTCGGCTCTCGTTTTTCAGTCGCTACTGGTAATTAGCTGTATGCTATTCTCTCTGCCATGCCGCCTGTTCTGGACTGTTTTGAGCTCTCATCATTAAACTCATCATTTTCTTCACAACCTGGGTTCCTGCGTTCTCATCTCTCCACCGCAAACCACCAAATCTTGACAATTTATAAACTAACAGTATTTTAAAGTCTATTCTCTGAGCTTCAGGTGTGTTATGTGCTCCATCTTCCTGGTTTTAGTGAGACCACCAGCAGCAGCGTCTGGATCAGCTGCAGCTGTTTGATTTGTTGAACAGACCTGTGAAGACGCTGCTGCAGTAATCAATGCGACTAAAGATAAATGCAAATGAGGCTTGAGCATTGTTCTATGTGCTTTTTAAAACTCTTTATCTAAAATAAAGATGGTAGCACTTTATTTGAAGGGGGTTGAATAAGACTGTCATAAACATAACACCTGTCATGAACATCAATAAGTCTTCATGAATAGCTATGACTGTTGTTATAAAGCGTCATTCGGTAAATAATGACACTTTAAATACAAAGTTGACATTATTCAAAATGTCTTTGTTATGACAACTTGTCATTAACCAAGAAATCATGATCTAACATAAATTTGTCATAATAGTAGTCATAATGATTTAATTATTACACTTAGGGCTGTTGCAAACGAATATTTTAGTAATTGAGTAATCTATCGATTATTCTTACGATTAATCGAGTAATCGGATAAAAAAAATTATAAAATNGGAGGAGGCAGACGAGGACCTGCTGTTTGAGTGAAGCCCCCCCATCTAACCCCTGCAGCCCGACACTCATCATCCTGCTATTTATTCTGTGCCTCTCTGGCTGTGTTTCAGACAAGTGATGAGAGTGATTTATTTCATCTTAACTTCCTGTTATGATGAAATAAAATCCTGGTTTGCATCAAATTAAGCAGCGAGTTTTTACTCATTGGCGCTAAATCTAAAGTCAACAACTTTTCCCTCACAACTGACAGTTCTCTGGTCTCTCCAAGCCCTCAGGTTAAAAGTCTGGCTGTCATTCCTGACAGTACTCTTTCTTTTCAACTGCAATTCTCTCCTGGTTGCACTGCCTCAAACATATAGCTGTAACCTTCAGCTGGTTCAAAACTCTGCAGCTTGCATCATTAGGAAAACGGCCGCGTTTCACCACATCACTCCAAGTTTACAACAACTTCACTGGCTTCCTGTTGCATTCAGAATTCAGTCTAAAATCTGTTGTTCACATTCAAGGCAGTTCACAACCTTGCCCCTCCTTTTCTGTCTGATCTTCTGCATGTCACCACCCGTTCCCTTCGCTCTTCCTCTTCCCTCCGCCTCAGTGTGTCTCAGCACCCTGGGGAAAGAGCCTTCTCTTACCCAACATCATCTGGACTTTCCTAAACTGTTTAATGACTCAGTGACATTAATTTGTATAAACTTCTCAGAAAATAAACACAAATACGGCATTCAGTAAATAGACAATTAGATGTTTTCTACCTGATTTAGTATCATGTTTAATAAGGTGTAAGTAAATATCTGTTTGTCTTTGGGTGGATAGGAAGTTCATGTTGGTCTGTGGAAGGTGTGTGTGAAGCCGAGCACTGGACCGCAGGTGTGTGGAACGTATGAAAGCACCCTGAATGTCTCACCACCTCATTCCACCCGGGCCTTGACCGTCATCAGCTGCATGCTGGGTGTTCTCAGCCTCGTCGTCCTGTTCTTTGGTTCCGACTTCACCACATATGTCCAGAACGACACCAAACCCAAATTGATAAGGGCAGCTGGAGGGGGCCTGCTGGCGGCCGGGATGCTGGTGATCATCCCGGTCATCAGGGAGATAAGTGGTGGAGTGGGATTGACAAAGGGAGCGAGCATCTACATCGGCATCCTAGCTGGTTTGATGCTGATTGTGACTGGAGGTGTGCTCAGCTACTTAGCCAGATCCAGCAGCTCTGGAGGAATTACCAATTGCTTCGGCAACAGAGCTTAAACTAAAAAAAAACGAAATTTTGAGTTTTTATGGAAGGGACTGGTGTCCAATAGACGGGTAGACAAGGCAGACGATTTGGTAAAAACTGGGAAGATGACATGAAATGATAATTTCTGTACTTTTATCAAGTACATGTTTTCTGTAACACATCTTTTATTTTTCTTTGGCAAAATTCCTAGTATTTTTCTTAAAATCTCTGTTAAAATCAAACTTCATGAAGATCCTGAGTATAAAAATAATTTTAAAAAACATAAATGTCTGAATGCAGGAAAATTTGATTTCAATGACCTATTGATGTATTTTTTAAATTTGCTTATTAAATCCATTTTATGTTTTTTCATGCTTTCTCAATTCCAGATTAAAAACCAGTCAACATAATTACTAACCAGATTTGCTTTAATTTCATGATGTTTCTCATTTTTCTGCTTTACTTTCTATTGATAAAACATTTACTGTAACTATTTCTGTTTTTGTACAATAATCACAACAGATCATCATATTTGGTCAGATTCAGATGTGATTGGAAAATTAAATTAGATCAAAAAATAAAAAAGCTTTTTTTTTTCTACAAACAAAAAATGTAAGCAACTTTCAGAAAACTTTACTTCGGCTGTTTGATTCTTCATCTTTGACTCATATACAAAATATTGCTTTACAAAATGATGCCCATGCTTCAAATAAAGTGCTACTGTCTGACTTCTTTACCTCTGAGTTTTTCTTCCTTTTGTTAAACTTTCAGATCTGCACATTACAGTTTAAATAAAAAATATCCTAAAATCTTCACAAACTGTTTATTCATATCCAGCATTTTGGTTTCACCAGATTTTAGACAAAACCAAAACTTTCCACTTAAAGTTCACCAAAATTGATTTCATGAAGCTTTTCTGGATGATCTGAGGATTTATTGGATGGATGTTGAGTCGTGGTTTTAGTGACGCAGCTGAAGGAGAAAATGCAAATGATTTATGTTTATTAATAGTTCTTGGAAGAAGTATCCAAAGTTGTTCTGCTTTATAAATAGTCTCTGATCAATATAAACTAGAATAATCCATTACTGTACAAATCTTCCTCTGAATTTCCCCTGCAGAACAGCGACCCCTGCTGACTCCTTTTTGTACATATTCACTCTACCAGAATGCTTCATCTGTTTTTTTCATGTGTTTTTGGGATAGAATAAAAATAATCTCCTTTATTTTGACAAAAATAAAACAAACTTTTCCTCTACTTTATTTCTAATAACTTGGCATTAATATAAAGAATAGAAATGGACATTAGTTCACAATAAAACGATTTAATTTGATGAACTGTATGAAAGTGATAAA
>NW_006800073.1:1191983-1195704 GCF_000485575.1 Poecilia formosa
TAACAGCAGGACTGGATTATTAACACTCTACAGCTTTAAGCTGATCTATTGGCGACATAATTGGCCTTTTTCCTCTGCATGTTTTTAGGGAGGCAGATTATATTTAGATCCCAGGAACAAAATCGTTAAGATGCAGCTTAGAAAATATGTTTATTTTTCATGTAAACAAGCTGAGATGAAAGTGTTTTTAACTCTTTAGGGTCTTTGTCTTTATTCTGTTTTTTGTTTTTTTGTTTTTTCCCCTTTTGCCTTTTTGGAGTTTCATCAATGTGTTAAGGAAAGATGCAAACTCTTAATAAAAACTAATAAAGGAAACAACATACACATACTGTCACCTCTGGTTCAGTGTCAGTACATGCTAGCTGCCACCAGGTGGCACTGTTGCTGCGGCTGCACAAAACTTTCTTGTAAGCAGAAAAAATGAGATTTCACGGAGATATTTTCATGCAGTTGCCTGACATAAATTAAGTTAGAAATTGATCCCAAAGGGAAATTAAATGTTGTAACTCATTAATTCAGATTCTTAAAAGAGTTAGTGGTGACTGTTGGCAGGAAAGAGCTCCTGCAGCAGTCTGTATTACAGCGACTCTGAAGAAGCCTCTGACTGAAGACACTTTTTTCCTGAAAGTCTTATGAAGAGGTCGGTCAGGGTTGCCATAACTTTATTTGTTTTTACAAAAAAAACTGTCTTTTTTTCATCATATCTAGAAGTTCAACAAGAACCTAGATGAGAATTTTGTTTCATTATTTCATCCATTTTATGTTTCTGTAATTTCTTTCATGATTTCTGTTCATAAATCTGCCAATCAGATATGTTTGTGATTTTGCTTTGCTTTGATTGATAAAACATTGATAAAACATTGATAAAACATTTACTGAGTTGTTTAATTTCTTATTTAGTACACTGGCTAATATAAATTATTAAAGCTTTGTCAGATCCTGATGTGTTTGAAAAGAGAATCAAACATGTAAAACCACAAAAGACAAGTTTATTTTTAGAGAATTAAATTCTAAAAATCTGAATAGTGTGGATGTATTTAATTTTTAATAATAATTGCTGCTATGGACCAGGTGTGGGCAACATAAAACCTTTCCCCCAGACATTTGCTAAAGGTGTTAAAAGTTACATCCTGTGACTTTTAGCTTAAATAACCACAAGCTGTTCATTTGCTGGAAACATGAAACCAGAGATGATGTGCCAATGCACAGACCGGTTTGAACATCCTTTGTGAAGCTACGACCACATGAACATAACCACATAAAGCTCCATTTCACAGAGTCTCCACTATCACTGCATGAACAGGCTGATTTTTGGCAGCTACTGACACGTAGCGCTGCCATGCGCTTTGAGACTGAGGGCTATCAGCAGGAGATTGTTGTCAGAAAGGGAAACTGTAAGTCATCGTACTGCAAATGTGCAGGGTTGAGGTGGGGGGGTTCGATGACGGCAATACTCAGTCCACACTGAGGATGTGACTCCCCAGTGTTGAAGCACTGAGGAGGGACAGTATTGTCCAAGTGTGCCGTTTGGAGACTCCAGATGGCACACTTGGACAATCACCTGTACATCCTCATAAATAAATGTCCAAAATGACATTTATTTTTTGTGCTATTTTTGATTATTAATGAAATCCACGAGCAGAATACTCTATTCAACAGATTTATTGTATTTTCCAGTCCGTACCTTCAACACTCAATTTGTATTTACAAGAAATAAAAAAAATAAAAATTTCAAGCAAAATTCAATTTTTTGTGTGTTTCAAACATAATAGCTACAAACCACCTACAGTTAGAGTATTTTTGACTACAAAAATGGAAAATTTAGCTTGTCTTCTTCATAAAGAGACCAAGCTGTTGCATGTACTCCAAATTGTTCAAGAACAGCAGCTGATTTAATTTGGGTATGCCTTTTCAGCCGTGTTTGGTGATTTTGGTCCCATGAGTTAAGGGGTTAAATTAAGGCAATGATATTATATAGGAAGGTTCTCAGTCAACCTGGTCAGATTTATCCAAAACGAGTTAAAATTAATAGAACAGGATCCATTGTGATAATAAAACCCAATCTTCATTTTCAGTGTTGTAGAAAAACTCCAATGTGCCTTTTTTTTTTTCAAAATAAGCTCTTTGCCCAAGATAAAATCTAGATATTTATAATTATTGACAAACTATTTGTGCACCGAGAGCAGAGGGAAGGAATAGAGGGATCTCTGATAGATTGAGAGAAAACCATCACTTTTGTCTTATCCATGCTCAAAACCAGCTTTAGAGTATTTAGATGAGTTTGAGTGTTATTTATTGAAGACAAAATCAAATATTTCCACTAAACATTTGCTAAAGGTGTCAAAAGTTACATCGTGTGACCTTTGGCTTAAATAACCACAAATTTTTCATTTGCTGGATGCATAAAACCACAGATGATGTGCAAAAATCAAGCAGAACTTCTGTGGTGAAGCAACAAGCACGTCTACAGAACCATTTCAGTTTCCACTTGGCTTAAAGTCACAACAAACAGAAGAACCTGCAGAACGACAGAAAGGTAAGACATTTATTTTTATCTTTTTGTTTTTAAAGTTAAGAAAAACTGATTTAGCTGAAAAAAGAAGAATTGTTGGAGTCTAATGTATAAGAAATCGATCACTAATGTGCACAAAATGAACCTTTTGAGACCAAAATTTAGCTTTTCTTTTGTCATTTGTACATTTTTTATTATACAGATGTTGTGTCATTGTTTTTCGGCAGGCAGCAATTACAGACACATCAGGAGACAAAACTAATTACTTTCCATTCAGTTTAGTTCTTTTGCACCAATTCACAATATATTATCTCAAGTCAATTTATTAAAAAAAACGAAGAAAAATGTAATTTTTTAAAGTCATTTTTAAAGAAAACCTTATATTACAGCATGTTAGATACTACAATATTTTTAAAAGAAGAAGAAAAAAAGAGGATCATTTCTGCCTTATTTTTAACGAGGGACCAACCTAAAGCTTTGTGCATTCTGATAATAATTATGTATTTGGAACAATGAGAGCAAAACGAGCTGCTCTGTTTTCTGTTAGATGTTTTTCTGAAGTGTTGGACCGAACCATGGAGCAAAACTGCAACAAATATGGTGGTTTTAATTTTAACCAGAACTCCTGCTGCAGCGTTCTGGATCAGATGAAGGATTTTAACTGTATTTTATGGACTTTCTGTCAGTAAACAAGTTCCAGCCTTGAAGTAACAAATGCATGGACTGTTTTCTACGTCTCTCCTGGACTGGATATCTTTAATTTTAACCCAGAAATTAGAAAATCAAAGAAACCAGTTTAATATTAGATTTAAATAAGTCCTGGTCAAAAATAACTCAGAGGTTCTTTACTCTGTTACCAGATGCAGGAATGCAAACAGACATTTTGAGCCTCATGGCACAAAGAAATCAAGCAGCTGTCATCACATCTCTGATCTAAAGTCTCGTTTCTCTGCCACGTCGCTCCAACCGTTTGATGTGCGGTTTGGTTTTACCACAGGTAGAGAGGTTTTCCATTAAACACTGCTATGGTGAGCGCTGCAGCTGTGGTCAACTCTCCTCTGATGTTTGCAGCAACACTCAGCAATAGAGAATGTCAAGGTTCTGGTTCTAATGGACTCAAATACTTTACACCTTAAATGCACAACAACACCAGTTTAGACTTTGAGCAACTTCCTGAAACTGTATTGTGTAACATTAAATCATGCTTGG
>NW_006800073.1:1197493-1209590 GCF_000485575.1 Poecilia formosa
AATTTCTATTCCCATGGCTTTTATGTTCTCTGGGAAATTATTTTTGATGATAAATACAGAAACAAACATAAAAATCAAAACATCTACAATAGTGACAATAACATTAATAATAAAATAATAGTCAGTGCAAAGTAATTTTCTCTCAATCTAGAACTAGTGCTTGGTATTTTTATTGAGGTCATGAATGTTCAGTTTCACTTTAGTTTTTGTGCAGAAGGACAGTGAAAAACTCATCATGTGGCTCGTTGAGAAACTTTGATACAGGAAGATTTTAAGTTTATTATGTAGTTTTTTTATGTCGGCTTCTGAATGTTGAGCATGTTGTGGTTTTGAGTGTGCAGGTGCTCTAGCGCCCTCTAGTGTCTATCTGTGCACATCGCTGCCAGAGGCCCAATCCTGCATAGGGGATGCCAAGAAGAAAACCCAAGAATTTATCACAGAAAATGATTTAATCCCAGTTTTTTTTTCTTTTTTTGCAGAATGGAATCAACTGCAGTTCAGATGTTATGTGTGGCTCTCGGTGCCATCGGGCTGACTGGGGTCACCATCTGTTCCAGCCTCCCTGAATGGATTGTGAGACGCAATGATACGGTAACCATATGATCAAAAGGCATTTTATGGTTGAAATTAACATAATAGTTATGATTAGTTTGCTTTTATGGATTTTTTTGTCAGCTATGTCTTATTGTATAATTAAAACAATATATCTTTATAACAACCGGTATAAAAATGCTGAACACAGGAAACAAACTTTGCAGTTTTACACCTTAAAATTGGGCCTCTGTCTCTTTAAGAAGCTTCTGCTCTGTCTTCAGCATGTCATCACAACAATGCTTCTCATTATACTGTTTGTCATTGTTTTGGGAGTGTTTGGCTGAGTCCTTCCCTGGTTTTTGTAACCATTTCTGGGGAGGTACAGTCAGGTCTACCTCTATTTTAGCCAAATATTATAAATTAACCTCAACAGAAACTTACAGAGTCCTGACATCAACTGGGCTTTCTTAAACTGTCTCAAGATTCAATGATATTAATTTTAATAACATTTTGGCTTGGATGAGAGTTTTTAAAAATTCTCAAAAAAAAAATAAACACATAATTCTTCAGTAAAAAGCCAATTAGATTTTTATATCCGATTTAATAACATGTTTAATAAAGTGTATGTAAATATCTGTTTCTCTGTCTTTGGATGGACAGGAATATCATTATGGTCTGTGGATGATATGTGTAAAGAACAGAACTGGAGCGCCGGAGTGGAAAACGTATAAAGACGCCGTGGTGCCGTTACGCTCTGACTTTCATGTCGCCCAGACCTTAATCACCATCAGCTGCATCCTCAGTGGTCTCAGCCTCCTCATCCTGATCTTTGGTTCCGACTTCACCTCATGTGTTCAGAACAAAAACACCAAACCCAAAATGATCCTGGCGGCCGGAGTGGGCCTGCTGCTGGCCGGCCTGCTGGTGATCATCCCGGTCAGCTGGTTTTCAACCAACATGAGAAACGCACCAGAGGGAGTGGTGCTGGGAGTTAGCATCTATATCGGCTGGACAGATGGTCTGCTGATGATCCTGACTGGAGTTCTGATCTGGTACTTCAGCAGACCCAAATAAAGCAGCTCTGGAGGAACCACCAAGTACTACAGCTACAGAGCTTCAGCTACATCCGACAACGTAACGTAGAGGCTTGATGGACGGGACTGGTGTCCAACAGACGGGGAGACAAAGGAGATGATGTGGTAAAAACTGGGAAGACGACGTCAAATTATAATTTCTATACTTTTAACATTTGCATATTTTTATTTTGGCATAATTCCCAGAATTTTTCTTAATATCTGTTAAAATTTGACTTAAAGATCCTCAGAAAAATTATTTTGAAATGCATAAATGCAGGAAAATTACATTTCAACAATCTTTTGATGGATTTTTGTTGTTTGCTTATTAAATCCATTTTATGTTTTTTCATGCTTTCTTGAATCCAGTTTAAAAACCAGTCAACATAATTACCAACCAGATTTGCTTCAATTTCATGATGTTTCTCAGTTTTCTGCTTTACTTCCTATTGATAAAACATTTACTGTAACTATTTCTGTTTTTGTACAATAATCACAACAGATCATTATCTTTCGTCAGATGTGATTGGAAAATAAATAAGATGAATAAAAAAAATTATTTTATACAATAGCATTGTTTGTTTTACAAAAAATATAAAAAACAAATTAAGCTTCTTACAGAAAACTTTATTTCAGCATTTTGATTCTTCATCTCATGCAAAATAATATTGTTTTACAAAATTATGCAAACCCTTCAAATAAAGTGCTAGCGTCTGATTTTATCTTATATTTCAGCTTTTGATTTTGTATTTTTCATTTGTAAAAAAGAAATAAAGAAAAGTTTTTTTCTGATTTTTCATAACTACATCTGTTCATGAGTTTTTCTTCCCTTTGTTAAACTTTAATATCGGCACATCTCAGTTTAAATAAAAAAGATCCTAAAATCTTCACAAACTGTTTATTCATTTCCAGCCTTTTGGTCGTTTGGCTCAGATGCCAACAGTTTAATCTGCTGACATCAAACCACAGCAGATTTATGAAAGTTACAGAGTTTTGAACTTCCTCATTCAGTTTATAAGTGAAGCCAACGTTGCACCATTTCACATTCGAAGATCCACCTTGTTTAAGACCAGAAGTAACAGAAGAACCTCCAACACATGATCCAACCACAACTTTTAAAAAGGTAAACACTTTTTCAAAACATTTTTACCAAAACAGAAGAAATAAATTATTGGATTCCTTTTAATGTGGATAAAATTACCTTTATCTTTCATATTTGTTTGCTTTTCTGGATGATCTGAGGATTTATTAGATGGATGTTGGGTCGTTTTTATGACGCAACTGAAGGAGAAAATGTAAATTATGTTTCCTAAGGGAATGTGCAACGATACCAACTGCATTTCCTTTACTAATGTGCAGGTTTTTATCTAATATTCTTGCCTTCACAACATGCATTGCATTTATCTTAGACGTTGAAGAATTTTACTTTGTTTTACTTGTTTTTCTGTTTAATGAATGTGATATTTACCAATGAGCAGCAACAGTTGAATAAAATGAGTCGCTTCTTTGTTCATATCTTTATTATTAAAAAACTATAATGTCTCTCATCATAGGTAATTCTTTGCCCTTTTTTGTTTGTTTTTTGCTGGATAAAGTGTTGCAAGTCATCCCAGAATATTTTACTGTCCATACATTGAAAATTAGATAGTTTCTAAATTAAATAGCATTCCATTTCTTGGTGGCCATCAGAGTTAAAATCTCCTCCACCTATAATTTTACCTCCAGGAAAAAAATAATATTGTTTTGATCTTGCTTTTTACACTTGTTTGATTATTTATCCATAAATATATATTATTATAAATAGTCTCTGATCAATATAAACTAGAATAATCCATTACTGTACAAATCTTCCTCTGAATTTCCCCTGCAGAACAGCGACCCCTGCTGGCTCCTTTTTGTACATATTCACTCTACCAGAATGTTGCATCTGTTTTTTCATGTGTTTTTGGGATAAAATAAATATAATCTCCTTTATTTTGATAAAAATGAAACAAATGTTTCCTCTTTACTTTATTTCTAATAACTTGGCATTAATATAAAGAATAGAAATGGACATTAGTTCACACTAAAGCGGTTTAATTTGATGAACTGTATGAAAGTGATAAATTGAACGTTTTCTCCACCATAATAATGTAACTGATTACCTTATAACAGCAGGACTGGATTATTAACACTCTACAGCTTTAAGCTGATCTATTGGCGACATAATTGGCCTTTTTCCTCTGCATGTTTTTAGGGAGGCAGATTATATTTAAATCCCAGGAACAAAATCGTTAAGATGCAGCTTTAAAAACTGTCATTGTGATTCATTAAAACAACAAAATTTAAATGAGTTTTATAGTTTATGCTTCAAATGTATTGTGACAGAAAAACTGTGTAAAGAAAGACAATAATTATGTTAAATAAATAACGCCAGTTGAGTTGAATCATTAACACATTAATGAAATATGACTATTTTTGTCGGCTCCGTCGTTTATTTTTCTCGTAAACAAGCTGAGATGAAAGTGTTTTTAACTCTTTAGGATCTTCGTCTTTATTCCGTTTTGTTTTTTTCACCTTTTGCCTTTTGGAGTTTCATCGGTGTGTTAAGGAAAGATGCAAACTCTTAATAAAAACAACAACAAAAAATGAAACAACACACTTACTGTCACCTCTGGTTCAGTGTCAGTGCATGCTAGCTGCCACCAGGTGGCACTGTTGCTGCGGAAGCACAAAACTTACTTGTAAGCAGAAAAAATGAGATTTCACAGAGATATTTTCATGCAGTTGCCTGACATAAATTAAGTTAAAAATACTTAATTGATTCCAAAAGGAAATTAAATGTTGTAACTCATTAATTCAGATTCTTCAAAGAGTTAGTGGTGGCTGTTGGCAGGAAAGAGCTCCTGCAGCAGTCTGTATTACAGCGACTCTGAAGAAGCCTCTGACTGAAGACACTTTTTTTCCCTGAGAGTCTCATGGAGAGGTCAGTCAGGGTTGCCATTTATACACTGACCGCTAGAAATTACTAAAGCTTTGTCAGATACTGATATGTTTGAAAAGAGAAAATTAAATTCTAAAAATCTGAATAGTGTGGATGTATTTAATTTTCAATAATAAATGCTGCTATGGGCCAGGTGTGGGCAACTTAAAACCTTTCCCCCAGACATTTGCTAAAGGTGTTAAAAGTTACATCCTGTGACTTTTAGCTTAAATAACCACAAACTGTTCATTTGCTGGAAACATGAAACCAGAGATGATGTGCCAATGCACAGACCGGTTTGAACATCCTTTGTGAAGCTACGACCACATGAACAGAACCACATAAAGCTCCATTTCACAGAGTCTCCACTATCACTGCATGAACAGGCTGATTTTTGGCAGCTACTGACACGTAGCGCTGCCATGCGCTTTGAGACTGAGGGCTATCAGCAGGAGATTGTTGTCAGAAAGGGAAACTGTAGGGAACTGCCAATAACTGACGCAGACTTTGTGTCCCAGTGTTGAACCATCAACCTCCTCTCTTTGGGCCGAGGAGAGGCTTTCATGTTTAAAAGACGTTGCTGGGAAAACTGGACTTCCTGACTACGTCTCCATGATCTTATGGGGATGTAGATACAGGTTGGTGTAAAAGTTGGAACCAAAGTTGTATTTTTATTTTATGTTGATTTATCAAAGATTCACATTCTCTGTGATTTTTTAAGCCTTTTCCGGTTAAATATACGACTATACATACATTATACTAAAGAAACGTTCAAGCAAGAGTAAATTCCCATGAAAACAATCTAATTAAGTGAATTATGACATTGTAATGTACTGTTATTGTCTGGGAAGGTTCCCAGTTAACCTGGTCAGATTTATCCAAAACGAGTTAAAATCAATGAAACAGGATCCATTGTGATAATAAAACCCAATCTTCATTTTCAGTGTTGTAGAAAATCCCCAGTGCGCTTTTTAAAAGAAAAGCTCTTTATCCAAGATAAAATCTAGATATTTATAATTATTGACAAACTATTTGAGCACCAAGAGAAGAGGGAAGGAATAGAGGGATCTCTGACAGATTGAGACAAAACCATCACTTTCATCTTATCTAGGGCTGTTGTAAACAAATATTTTAGTAATCGAGTAATTTATCAATTATTCTTACGATTAATCGAGTGATCGGATAAAAAAAATTGACAAAATAAAATATCGGCAAATTTGGCGTAACACCAGTGTTTCTATCGGATATCAGTCCAATTTTTCAAATTTGAGTATCCATAACAATTAAGTTTTCACCGAGGCTCTGTAAGAGCCATATGAATGAAATAAGTAATTATTTATATGACAGGAGCTGGGCGTGTTGATGTGGGCGTGACTGTCATGAAGTATGAATGGAAAGGTGACGCTGCTGGCTCTGTGTGTATGAGGAAGCGGGAGAGCTGGCTGGTCAGTCCTCGCAAAGTTTGGAGCATGATAATAAAAATTAAATAAATCGATATGCGAAAACATAACTCGCCAGGGGACAGATGAACGTAAGTCCGAGTAGGAAAGACGAACAACCCTAATGTGGGGGCGACACGACCGGTAGACCAGGAGCGAACGTAGGAATAGGGGGAACAATACGGGATATTTACGGTACCTTCGTTCGTCACACTCAAACTCATCGACCAGCCATGTACGATGCGCTCCGCCTCCCGTTTGTTGAGACCGGGGTGATATGAAATGTATTGTGCGGTTCGTCCGTAAAGCTACACTTACACTGTAGGCATCAATACTCAGCTGCCGCCGTGTTCAGTCTATCCGCTCATCTGTATAAATACTCCGCAGCGTCTTTCCGCCGTTCGGTTTGAACCAGCAGCTCCCGGAGGACTAAAGCTGCCGGACTCCAGGCATGGCGCAAATCCTCTTAAGGATGTTTATCGGTACCCCGAAATCAACAAAAACCCGGGCATTATCATCAATCAATGAAATCCCCATTGGCCGAACTTGAAAATTGGACATTATGCCGCTAAAACTTAGCTTTCGTAAACCACTCAGAGGCGGAAGTGAGAGCTACGCGCAACGCAAATAATGTTCCGGCCGGAACACGGTGCGCTAAATAATAAAACATAAATTAACGAAGCTTTGAGGCAGGTAAATTTTCCTCGAGCAACTTTAATAATCGAGGTACTCAAATTACTCGAGGAATCGTTTCAGCCCTAATCTTATCCATGTACATACTCTAAAGCTCTATTATACAGCTTTAGAGTATGTAGATCAGCTTGAGTTATTTATTGAAGATTTACTGAAGACGAAATCAAATATTTCCACTAATCATTTGCTAAAGGTGTCAAAAGTTACATCCTGTGACTCTTTGTTTAGGTGACCACAAATGTTTCATTCGCTGGAAGCATAAAACCACAGATGTGCAAAAATCAAGCAGAACTTCTGTGGTGAAGCAACAACCACGTCTACAGAACCATTTCATTTTCCACTTGGCTTAAAGTCACAACAAACAGAAGAACCTGCAGAACGTCAGAAAGGTAAGTAAATGTTCATAATTTTTATTTTTAAAGTTAAGAAAAACTGAAAAAATTGAAAATTGTTGGAGTCTAATCTATAAGAAATCTACACAAAATGAACCTTTTGAGACCAAAATTTAGCTTTTCTTTTGTCATTTGTACATTTTGTATTATACGGATGTTGTGTCATTGTTTTTCAGCAGGCAGCAATTACAGATACATCAGGAGACAAAACTAATTACTTTCCATTCAGTTTAGTTCTTTTGCACCAATTCACAATACTTAGATATTATAATATTCCTAAAAGAAGAAAAAACAGGATAAGAGGGTAATTTGTACCTTATTTTTATCCAGGGACCAACCTAAAGCTTTGTGCATTCTGATAATAATTATGTATTTGGAACAATGAGAGCAAAACGAGCTGCTCTGTTTTTGGTTAAATGTTTTTCTGAAGCGTTGGACCGAACCATGGAGCAAAACTGCAACAAATATGATGGTTTTAGTTTTCACCAGAACTCCTGCTGCAGCGTTCTGGATCAGATGAAGGATTTTAACTGTATTTTATGGACTGTCAGTAAACAAGTTCCAGCCTTGAAGTAACAAATGCATGGACCGTTTTCTACGTCTCTCCTGGACAGGATATCTTTGATTTTAGCAATAACCCAGAAAGAAGGAAATCAAAGAAACCTGTTTAATATTAGATTTAAATAAGTCCTGATCAAAAATAACTCAGAGGTTCTTTACTTTGTTACCAGATGCAGGAATGCAAACAGACATTTTGAGCTTCATGGCAGAAAGAAATCAAGCAGCTGTCATCACATCTCTGATCTAAAGTCTCTTTTCTCTGCATGTCACTCTAACCTGTTGATGTGTGGTTTGGTTTTACCCCAGGTGGAGAGGTTTTCCTTTATACGCTCTGATATGGTGAGCGCTGCAGCTGTGGTCAACTCTCCTCTGATGTTTGCAGCAACACTCAGCAATAGAGAATGTCAAGGTTCTGGTTCTGATGGACTCAAATACATCCAAAAACACAAAATCTTACCAGCTAATTTTAGTCTAGTTCATGGTGCAAATATCTCAGTATAACAAATAAAACAAAACTAACTTACAAGAAACTTTACAGCAACAAATATGAGCTTGTTGTCAGTCAATAATTTCCTAATCTTGATGAAAAAGTTCTGGTTCCATCTGCAGATTAATTCACTGATAACATGGAGAAATGTCTTGTTATAGGTGAAGTAATAAGAGCCTGATTTGATAATAGAAAATGAATCTGGCCGAGGCGGACCGGAACCGAACCGGTTAGTTAGTGGAAAAGCGCCATAACTGACCCATAACCAACAGAACGTAGTAAGAACTGGACCACAGAATATGACTGTCATGAGAATCATCAACACCTGTGCAGTTGGTCAGTGAGACACATGACTGATATTATTCTTAGTTATAAGCAATGAGAGCTGGAAACAAGATGGCTGCTGATGTTATTTACATATTAAAATAATCTGATAATCACATCATAATTTTTAAACCCAGAAATGGAAAATAAAACTTAATCTACATCCATAAGGTGTCAGCTGGGGAATATTCTCTACTAGTGCTTGGTATTTTTATTGAATGTTCAGTTTCACTTTAGTTTTTGTGCAGAAGGACAGTGAAAGACTCACTGTGTGGATCGATGAGCAAGTTTGATACAGAAAGATTTTAAGTTTTTCTAGATGCTAAAATTGAGTCAATATAAAATGTAAATCTAAGTTTATATGTAGCTGTTTTTATGTAGGCAACATGAAAACGTTGTGGTTTTCAGTGGGCAGGTGCTCTTAGCGCCCTCTAGTGTCTATCTGTGCACATCACTGCCAGAGGCCCAATCCTGCATTAGAGGATTCCAGTGGTTGGATGATTGTTACCAAAGCTGGAGGGAAACCCAAGAATACTCCAACAATATATCCCATTTTTAAAATTTTTCCCTTTTTTGCAGAATGGCACCAAAAGAAATTCAGAGGTTATGTGTGGCTCTCTGCGCCATTGGGCTGACTGGAGTCATCCCCTGCTGCGCTCTCCCTCGCTGGGTTGTGAAAGATTACACTGATCTTGATGTGGTAATTATATAATCAAAATGCCTTTTTTCTTTGAAATTAGCATGATAGTTATGATTAGTTGGGGCCTGCCATGCAATGCAAGCCAGTCACTGATCTCCCTATGGTTTGCATGGCAGGCACCTATTGTTCAACACCTAATAGAATATCTCTTTATTATTATTATTATTTGGGTCTGCCATTAGCATTAGATAACTGTATAATTGTGTATAACTGTTTTTGTGTTTGTGGGGATTAGCACAGAAATCTAACCCCCATAAACACAAATCCTGCTGCTGAAAAACTTTTCTATTTATACTATTTCTGTTTATGATGATGTTCACTTTGTAAAATGTCTCAACATCTGCAGAGCCCAGTTTATAAGAAGAACAATATCAAAAATTCTGATTATCCATATTTAACTTTTGAGCCTATCAATGTTTTTTATTGCAGACAAAATAAAAACTAAAGGTGTCAAAAGTTACATCCTGTTACCTTTAGCTTAAATAACCACACAGATGATGTGCAAAAATCAAGCAGAACTTCTGTGGTGAAGCAACAACCACATCTACAGAACCATTTCAATCTAGACAGACTCAGACAGGGAAAGAAAGCGATTAAAGAAAGTTTAATGACAAATAAACATTAAAGTTCGTTGGTGTTCAGGCCCCAGCCGGGGACGTCAAGCTGGAACTTCGATAAGCTCGATAAACATTCCTGATGCTGCATAGGAATGTAATCCCCCCGGGGCCGGTACTGGTGGCGGCGGTTGAAGAAGGATGTGGCCTGAGAGCCAGGAGCAGAAGGTGGAGATGGGCGGAGGTGGGTTGATCACAGCTGGTAAGCGGAGGAGGCCGTGGCCAGGAGGTCCTTTACAACTGGAGCTCGAACAATGATTGGCTGAAGCGAGGCTTGATCCAATGCTGATAGGTCCAGGGTGAAGAGAGGGAGGCGCTGATTGATGAGGCAGGTGAAGTTAAAGAGTCTTCCAAATTGAATTTGCGCCAAAGCTTCATTTCAGTTTCCACTTTGCTTAAAGTTACAACAGAATAACCTACAGAACGTCAGAAAGGTAAGCAGTTTTTTATCTTTTTATTTTTAAAGTAAAATAAAAAACTGATGTAGCTAAAATAGAAGAACTGTTGGAGTCTAATGTATAAGAAATCGATCACTATGTGCACAAAATTAACCTTTTTAGACCAAAATTTAGCTTTTCTTTTGTCATCTACACATTTATTATACGGATGTTGTGTAACGGTTTTTCAGCAGGCAGCAATTACAGACACATCAGGAGACAAAAAATAATTATTTTCCATTCAGTTTAGTTCTTTTGCACTAATTCATAATACATTATCTCAAGGCAATTTACAAAACAAAAATAAAGAAAAATATAATTTTCTAAAATCTTTTTTTTAAAAAAAAGAAAACCTTATATTACAACATCTTAGAAACTACAATATTTAAAAAAAAATAAAATAAATAAAAAAAAACAGGATAATTTCTGCCGTATTTTTAACGAGGGACCAACCTAAAGCTTTGTGCATTCTGATAATAATTACATATTTGGAACAATGAGAGCAAAACGAGCTGCTCTGTTTTTGGTTAAATGTTTTTCTGAAGCGTTGGACCGAACCATGGAGGAAAAATATGATGGTTTTAGTTTTCACCAGAACTCCTGCTGCAGCGTTCTGGATCAGATGAAGGATTTTAACTGTATTTTATGGACTTTCTGTCAGTAAACAAGTTCCAGCCTTGAAGTAACAAATGCATGGACTGTTTTCTACGTCTCTCCTGGACAGGATATCTTTAATTTTAGCAATAACCCAAGAAAGAAGAAAATCAAAGAAACCTGTTTAATCCATCCATTTTCTAACACCCTTCTCCCTAGTGGGTCAGGAGACGTGCTGGTGCCTATCTGCAGTTAACGTCACCTGGACAGGTCACCAGTTTGTCGCAAAACCAGTTTAATATGAGATTTAAACAAGTCCTGGTCAAAAATAACTCAGAGGTTCTTTACTTTGTCACCAGATGCAGGAATGCAAACAGACATTTTGAGCTTCATGGCAGAAAGAAATCAAGCAGCTGTCATCACATCTCTGATCTAAAGTGTCTTTTTTTCTGCCAATTTGCTCTCTAACCTGTTGATGTGCGGTTTGGTTTTACCCCAGGTAGAGAGGTTTTCCTTTATACGCTGTTTTGGTGAGCGTGACATGAGCGCTGCAGCTGTGGTCAACTCTGCTCTGATGTTTGCAGCAACACTCAGCAATGGAGATTGAGACAGTGAAAGACTCATCGTGTGGCTTGTTGTGTAAACTTGATACAGGAATTTTTAAGTTGTTCTTGCCCAATGTAAAATGTTAGCACATGTAAAATGTAAACCTAAGTTTTGTTGTTTTGTAATTAATATTTTTACTAGGAGGAAACGTGACATGGCAACAGGATCTCTAACTGCTAATGTCACAGTGAGCCACATAGTGCAGCTTCTCTGTGACGCCGACAAAAAGGAAAAGAGACGAGAACAAAAGAGAAACCGAGTGTACAGATGGAAAAAGGCTTACATTTCACCTCCTATGAGTATATACATTTTTTTCATAAGTGAACAGGACAAAATATGTAAAAACCAAGTCTAAAGATAAAATAAAAATAAGGTGGAACAACAAGGAAAAATGTGCGAGGGGAGGCAGAGTGGGTGGCTTCACGCAATCTGGGATCAGAGACTGAAGAGAGTGAAAGAATGTCGTGAAAGGCGCCATAGATTATAGAGTTTAGTGGAGTTGCCTTTCACTGAATATCTAATCCTAATCCTGAATATCTAATCTCCAATTGTAGAGGATTAGATTTTAGAAGGGACATGGTGTCATTGAGCCACTGACCGCTAGAGGGCGCTTTAGTTAATATCCGATGAAAAGGAGATGCCATTATGCCAATAAGGAAGTAAATGCTAAAATATCCAATT
>NW_006800073.1:1210159-1234516 GCF_000485575.1 Poecilia formosa
AAAGAAAGAAAAACCTCGACGCGCACATTGCGCAAAACTCTGAAACAGGAGAAGCGGGACATAAAACGGAGCGACGAACTAGATGTGAATTATGGCATAAAAACAGAGAATCCGACGCTGAACAGTGAAAAACCAACACATGATGTGAAACATGACGATTAGGCGGCGCAGCAGGTGATGAGTGAAGATTAATGATGGTCAATACATGATAAAATAAATCTAGCAACAGGAAAGAAACTAAAGTGGACATAGCAATAAACCAAGGGAGGGTAATACTAATCAAATGAAACTAAATTAAATGAATGAAGAACAAAATGCAAGAATAAACTAAGAAACTAAAGTAAATACAGAAGAATAAACTGGTATAGAAAGACATTTCGATCAATAATTAATACAGAGTGTGGCAAGAATAAACAGACACTATTTCCAGATAAAAGGTAAAATAATATTGTTGAAGTGTCATGTGTTTGTTGAAACCACATCTAGTACTGAGAATAAATATAACTTACAGACTATAATGGTAAATAACTTATCACTTATTTATNCTCTGGCGCCCTCTAGTGTCTATAGGTGCACATCGCTGCCAGAGGCCCAATCCTGCATAGAGGATGGAATATATAGCAGAAAATGATTTAATCCAGTTTTTTAATTTGTCTTTTTTACAGAATGGCATCAAAAGCAATTCAGATGGTATGTGTGGCTCTCAGCGCCATCGGGCTGATTGGGGTCATCATCTGCTGCGCCCTGCCTGAGTGGCTTGTGATCCATCTTGATAATGAGGTAACAATATAATCAAAAGGCATTTATGGTTGACATTAGCATGATAGTTATGATTAGTTAACTGTTATGCTTTATCAACAACTATTTTATGTGTTATTGTATAATTTAACCAGAATGTCTTTATAACAGCCGTTATAAAAATGCTGTAGAAATGAAACATAATATTGACTTTGCAGTTTTACGCCTCATCAGAAACTTACAGATTCCTGACATCATCTGTTCTTTTCTAAACTGTTTAAAGACTCAGTGATATTAATTTATATAAAGTTCTGGTTTGGATGGAAGTTTAAAAAGATTCTAAAATAAATAAACACAATTCTGACATTCAGTAAAAAATTAATTAGATTTTTCTGTCTTAATTAATGTCATAGATCATGTTTAATAAAGTGAATGTAAATATCTGTTTCTCTGTGTTTGGGTGGATAGGAAGTTCATTACGGTCTGTGGAAGATGTGTGGAAAGTACAGAACTGGACTGCAGGAGTGCATAACGTATGAAAACTTATTGTTGCCGATATTCTCTGATATTCGTGCCTTCAGGCCCATGACCATCAACAGCTGCATCCTCTGTGGTCTCAGCCTCCTCATCCTGATCTTTGGTTCCGACTTCACCCGATGTGTTCAGAATGAAAACACCAAACCCAAAATGATCCTGGCTGCCGGAGTGGGCCTGCTGCTGGCCGGCCTGCTGGTGATCATCCCGGTCAGCTGGGAGACAAATACTATTAAAAATATTAGAATTGCACAAGAGCCAAATGAAATTAGAAATGCAGCAGAGAGAATGATGGAAATGATGCTGGGAGCGAGCATCTATATCGGCTTTATAGCTGGTTTGATGTTGATGCTGACTGGAGGTCTGCTCTGCTGCTTAAGCAGATCCAGCAGCTCTGGAGGAACCGCCAGCTTCTTCAGCAACAGAGTTTAAGCTAAAACATACAGAATGTAGAGGCTTGATGGAAGGAACTGGTGTCCAACAGACGGGCAGACAAGGGATAAATTTAGGTAAAAACTGGGAAGATGATGTGAAATTATCATTTCTATGCTTTTTACATTTGGTGCTGAAAGGCATGTACACTGTAAATCCTTTGACTTTTATTTTTATTTTGGCATAATTCCCAGAATTTTTCTTAAGATCATTTTAAAATTTGACTTAAAGATCCTCAGAATTATTATTTTGAAATGCATAAATGCAGGAAAATTACATTTCAACAATCTTTTGATGTATTTTTGTTGTTTTCTTATTAAATCCATTTTATGTTTTTTTCATGCTTTCTTGATTCCAGTTTAAAAACCAGTCAACATAATTACCAATCAGATTTGCTTCAATTTCATGATGTTTCTCAGTTTTCTGCTTTACTTTCTATTGATAAAACATTTACTGTAACTATTTCTGTTTTTGTACAATAATCACAACAGATCATTATCTTTGATCAGATGTGATTGGAAAATAAATAAAATGTATCAAAAAACTCAATTTCATAGAATATGATTTGTTTTACAAAAATATATAAAAAATTAAAGCAACTTAAGAGAAAACTTCAACTGATTGATTCTTCATCTCAAATGCAAAATAATATTGTTTTACAAAATTATGTGTTGTAATAAAGAGTTACCATCTGACTTTATTTTATCGTATATTTCAGCTTTTGCTTCTGTATTTTTAATTTTAAACAATAAATGAAAAGTTTTTGCTGATTTTTCATGACTACATCTTTTTATGAGTTTTTCTTAAACTTTAATATTGACACATCTCAGTTTAAATAAAAAATATCCTAAAATCTTCACAAACTGTTAATTCATTTCCAGCATTTTGGTCCTTTGGCTCAGATGTGCAATGATACTAACTGCATTTCCTTTACAAATGTGCGGGTTTTATTTTTTTAATCTAAATTATTTTTCTTTTATAATCTGCATTAAATTTATCCTAATCATTGAATAAGAATTTTATTTAAATAAAAGTAAAACAAGTACTTTAATTTAGAGGTTTTATTTTGTGTTATTGAAAATAAGATATACAAAACATCAGGTTGTTAATCAGTCATTAACAGCTATAATACCAACAAAGTTTAAGTCATAATTTAATAGTTCTTGGAAGAAGTAACCAATGTTTTTTTTATGAACATGATATTTACCAATGACCAGCAACAGTTGTATAAAATGTGTTATGCCTCGGTTCATGTCTTTATTATTAAAAAAACTATAAAGTCTCTCGTCAAAGGTAATTATTTACCCTACAAGTTTACCTGCTGGGAAAATATTGAATTGGTCCTGTTTTTTATAGTTGTTTAATTATTTAGCCATAAACATATATTAAATAGTCTCTGGTCAATATACTACAACTACAGTCATGGCCAAAAGTTTTGAGAATGATTCAAATGTTAATATTTACAAAGTCTACTGCTTCAGTTTTTATAATGGCAGTTTGCATAAACTCCAGAATGTTATAAAGAGTGATCAGCTTAACAGCAATTCATTGCAAAGTCAATATTTGCCTAGAAAATGAATTTTATCCCCCAAAACACATTTCAACTTCATTGCAGCCCTGCTTTAAAAGGACCATCAGAGGACGACCAGGACACCGGTGTCACCGGGTCAGTCTGGACATTGTAGGGAACTATAAAACCCAATCTTCATTTTCAGAGTTTCTAGCAAATTTTCTATGGGTTTTTTAAAAGAAAGCACTTTATCTAAAATAAAACCAAGATATTTATAATTATTGACAAACTCTGACAAAAACAGCAGTGTAAAGCAACAGAGAGATCGCTGATAGTTTAAGAGAAAACTATTGCTTTTGTCTTATCCACATTCAAAACCAGCTTCAGAGAACGCAGATGAGCTTGAGATTTTTTATTGTTGACGAAATCAAATGTTTCTAAACATTTGCGAAAGGTGTCAAAAGTTACATCCTGTTATTCTTAGCTTAGATGATCAAACTCTTCATTGGCATGAAACAAAACCACAGATGTGCAAAAAACAAATCAGAACTTCCTTTGTGAAGCAACAACCACATCTACAGTGTCAATTCAGAGTCACCACTCTGCGTAAAGTCAACAAACAAGGTAAGCAATTTGCCTTTTTTTATTTATTTTTAATGCAAAGGAAAAAAACTGATTTAAATATTGCTTTTCCTCATGAAAAGGAGAGGAGGAACTTTTCCTTTTCATGAGGAAAAAGAAAAACTCCTTATAGGTCCTGATCAAAAATAACAGAGGTTTTTTTTGTCATAGGAATCATCAACACCTGTGCAGGTGGTAAGACTGATATTAGGCTTAGTTATTAAAAATTATATTAACTACAAGCAATGAGAACTGAAAAGATGTCTGCTTATATTATTTACATGCTAAAATAATCTGATAATCATCATCATTTTTAAACATAGAAATGGAAAATAACACGTAACCTACATCCATTTGATGTCAGCTGGGGAATATTCACTCTTACACTTACACTTAGTTTTTGTGCAGATGGAGGACGACAGTGAAAGACTCACTGTGTGGATCGATGAGCAACTTTGATACAGGAAGATTTTAAGTTTTTTTGCAGCTAAATTTGAGTAAAATGTAAACCTAAGTTTATATGTAGTAGTTTTTATGTAGGCTGCTGAATGTTGAACATGTTGTTTTATTCAGTGTTCAGGTGCTCTGGCGCCCTCTAGTGTCCATCTATGCACATTGCAGCCAGAGGCCCAATCCTGCACAGAGGATGGCAGTGGCTGGATGATTGTTACCAAAGCCGGAGGGAAACCTAAGAATATTTAGCATAAAATGATTTAATCCCTCTTTTGTAATTTTTCTTTTTTTGCAGAATGGCATCAAAAGCAGTTCAGATGGTTTGTGTGGCTCTCGGCGCCATCGGGCTGATTGGGGTCATCACCTGTTGCGCCCTGCCTGAGTGGCTTGTCCTGAGAAATTACAGCTATCCTGTTCTGGTGGCTGAAATTAGCATGATAGCAACGATTAGTTACTTTTATGTTTTTTACTATCACCTATTATTTTATGTGTTATTGAAGAAGTTATGTAGTACATCTGCTTAAAATGTTATAAAATGCTTTTCATATGAAACAAACTTTGCAGTTGAAATTGGCTTCTGTCTCTTTAAGAAGCTTCTCCTCCGTCTTCACCATGTCATTGCAACAATGCTTCTCATTATGCTGTTTGCAACCATTTTGGGAGCTTTGAGCTATAGTCTCCATAAGCATTTGCTTTCAGTTCTTTGCAGTTTTTTGTAACCATTTTTGGGGTGGAACAATGAGGTTTACCTCTATTTTAGCCCAATATTGTTAATTAACCTCATCTGAGTCCTGACATCATCAACTGGGCTTTCCTAAACTGTTTTAAGACTCAGTTATATTAAATTGTATGAACTTCTAGCTTGGATGAGAGTTTTAAAAAATCTGCAAAAAATAAACTTGCATATTTCTGACTAGGGCTGAAACGATTCCTTCAGTAATTCGAGTACCTCAATTATTAAAATTCCTCGAGGAAAATTTATCTGCCTCGAAGCTTCATTAAATGATGTTTATCATTTAGCGCACCATGTTCCAGTCGGGTCATTATTTGCGTTGCGCGTAGCTCTCACTTCCAC
Organism: Poecilia formosa; assembly: GCF_000485575.1. Lineage (NCBI taxonomy): Eukaryota > Metazoa > Chordata > Actinopteri > Cyprinodontiformes > Poeciliidae > Poecilia > Poecilia formosa. The sequence goes on from NW_006800073.1 coordinate 1,215,523, forward strand.
CCGAGTTGTTGACGAAAACTGAGTGTTAGCAGCATAATGTCCAATTTTCAAGTTCTGCCTGGGAGTATTTTATTGATTCATGATAATGTCCGGGTTTTTGTAGTTTTTGGGAGAACAATAAACATCCTTACAATGACGGGAGCGATGCCTGGAGTTCGGCAGCCTTTCTCCTCTGGGAGCTGCTGGTTCAGAGCGAACGGCGGGATTATTTATACAGGTGAGCGGATAGACCGAACACAGTGGGCGGCGTTAGATGCGTAGCTTTACGGACGAACTGGAAAATAAATTCATATCATCCCGGTCGTAACAAACGGGGGGCAAAGCGCATCGTGGCGTTACATAGCTGGTAGGACGAAGGAGTCAAATCCAGTCGCTAACATGAACACAAAGCTATAAATGTCTGGGCAAAGTGAGAGTTCATCTATTAAACTGACTGAAGATTAACCAAAAGCTGGAGTTTAGACATTTTAGATTATTGTATGACTTTTCTTCAGGTTAACTTAGAAAGTGAGCTGTTATTGTTACAAGTTAATTTTCTGTTGGGAAGCTCAACTGTGAGAAATTGGACTGATGTTGGTATGCGATAGTAAAACCGCTGTTATGTTAGATTTACCAATGTTTTATTTTATCTTTTTTTAATCTGATTACTCAATCAATTGTAAGAATAATCGATAGATAACTCGATTACTAAAATTCTGACATTCTGTCAATAGACAATTATATTTTTCTATCTGATTTAAAGTCATTCGTTGCATGGAACACGTTTAATACAGTGAATGTAAATATCCGTTTCTGTGCAGGGAAAGCCAGTGGGAAACACAAAAACTGGTACAACTTAGAATATACTGAGCCAGAGGAAATTGCTGGATCCACAGGATCCATTGATATGGGACAAGTAAGCAACCTCGAAGTGGTTGAAAATGTCAAGACCAATACTGACAACAGAGATGAAATATTAGCAGTGAACGAGGATATTTTTTCACTTGCTAAACAAACTGAAATTGAGAACTGGAAAAGAAACAATGTATTTGTGGAGGAAAAAGATGAAGGTCAGAAATGCATATCAACGAGGTGGGTGTGCACACTCAAGAAAACACAAGTAGACATAGTACCCAAAGCCAGACTGGTTGCAAGAGGCTTTGAAGAAATTAACATTCAAGAACTTCCTAAGGATTCACCCACTTGTTCCTCTGAATCTCTAAAGATGGTTATAGCTGTTATATGCCAAAATAAATGGAAACTGAACTCTATGGACATCAAAGCAGCTTTTTTGCAACATGATGTGTATCTCCGTCCACCTCAAGAGGCAGAGAGCGAAGGAATCGTATGGAAGTTAAATAAATGTGTCTTTGGCTTGGCAGATGCTTCCTTGTTCTGGTACAACAAGGTGAAAGAAACCATGCAGAAGCTGGGAGGAACTGTGTCAAAAGTTGATCCAGCTTCTTCTACTGGCAAGATGATTTCTGTAAGGTGACAGGAGTCCTTGCATGCCATGTAGATGACTTGGTATGGGGTGGTTCAGACAGTTCCTCTTTGCTAAATGTTTGTAGTTGTGATCATAGGATTGTTGCACCTCAGCTGTTTCTCCTCTCTCTGCAGAGGAAAACTGAAGCTCTGACAGAGTGACCATCAGGTTCTTGGTCACCTTCCTGACTTCTATCCCTGATCGCTCAGTTCAGACGGACAGCAGCTTAATGCTAGTGAGGTAGCTCCAACAGCGCCCCCTGGCGTCAGAAGAAATCTGAAACCCCGGTCTGTCCGTCCACCCACAGCCCAGAAGACAGCCAGCAACCAGCAAACACATCTGCAGACCAGCCTGCTGCAAACTCATATCCAAGATAACAAGATGTTTCTTGATGAAAAGTTTCTGACAAGTTAGTTTTGTATAATTTCAAGTGAACTAAGATATTTGCTCTAGAAACTAGACAAAAACACTTGGTAAGATTTAGTTTCACAGTCACACTAATAAATGTAATTACAAAACACTGCTTGATTTTACAATAAAACAAAAGATGCAATAATACTGAAATAACATCTAGAGATGCTCTGATTATTTGAATGTTACACTGAGGGTGAAATAGACAGAACTGTAGTTTGAGCGCAGCATTATTGTTTACCATTTTAAATATTGAAAATGTAGCTGGAAACATGAATGATCCATCATTACATGTCTGAAAATGGCAGGTTTCAGTTCACCTTTCTGGCAAAATGTAGATAAACTGTTGCATGTTTTTGTTTTGCATTTTTCAGTTGAGTGAAATGTATTTTGGTTTTTTTAATGCTCTTTAATGTCAATTTTGATAATTTATCCTTAATGGTCTAAACTTTCTGGTGATTTGAACATAACAGTTCTTTCTGTTTTGCGCCTTGTAATGTAGTTTCCTCCCCACAGGATTAGGTAGCAATGAGAAGTGAAAATTACTGGAAAAATAAAGCCCAACTTTGCTGCAATAAAAAACACCTGTGGTTATTTAAATTCATAATTACTGACAAACTGCATTTGTGCGCCTGGATCAGCGGGAAGCAATAGAGGGATCTCTGGTGGTTCTCAAGAAAACCACTGCTTTTGGTTTATCCACATTCAAAACCAGCTAAAGGGAAAGTAATGAGTTTAAGATACTCTGTGTGTTTTTACTGCAGGAAAGATAAAAGCTTTCCAATGAATATTTGCTAAAGGTGAAAAAGTTACATCCTGTTACTCCAAGCTTGGATGACCACAAACTCTTCATTGACGTGAAAGTAAAAAGCACAAATGTGCAAAATATACAGCAGAACTTCCTTTACGAAAAACAACCATATACAGTACAATCTCACGTAGTTCCTTAAAGTTACAACTATTACAAACCACTGCAGAAAGTTAAGCAGTTTTTACCTTTCTCAACTTATTTTTAATGCAAAGAAAAACTGATTTATCTAAACAGAATAAATGTTGGAGTCTAATCTATAAGAAATCCATCATGAGCACAAAATGAACCTTCTGAGACCGAAGGTTAGCTTTTCTTTTATCATTTATACATTTTAGTGTGCTCTGTGGATTTTTTAAAAAGTTGTCTGATGGTTTTTGGGCAGGCAGCAATTACAGACACATCACAAATTATATTCAGTTCAGTTTATTTCTATTGCACCAATTCACAATATGTGTTATCTCAAGGGAATTTACAAAAAAAACAATGAAAATTTTAATTTTCTATGTTAGAAAAGTAAAAGTCAGTCGCAGGAGAGCGAGAACGTTTAGTAGTTTAGTTATCTCGGCTGAAGTCAACCTCATGAAAAGAATCACAGCTAAACAGATTGTAGCTTCAATAAAGAAACAAAATTAAAAGATAAACTGGGGCTGATGTTCAACCCAGCAGATTGGGGAGAGATCAGTAATGGGATCTTCCCCCAATGCATCTCGATTTCTATACATGAGCAGAACTTTAAATACTTTTACCAACTCATTATGATCGCCTTCAGAGGATGTTCCCTGATGCTTCAGATCTCTCACCAAAATTCTGGAGTATCTGGAACCCATTGCTTTTGATCAATATAAACTAGAATAATCCATTACTGTACAAATCTTCCTCTGAATTTCCCCTGCAGAACAGCGACCCCTGCTGACTCCTTTTTGTACATATTCACTCTACCAGAATGCTTCATCTGTTTTTTTCATGTGTTTTTGGGATAGAATAAAAATAATCTCCTTTATTTTGACAAAAATGAAACAAACTTTTCCTCTTTACTTTATTTCTAATAACTTGGCATTAATATAAAGAATAGAAATGGACATTAGTTCACACTAAAACGATTTAATTTGATGAACTGTATGAAAGTGATAAACTGAACGTTTTCTCCACCATAATAATGTAACTGATTACCTTATAACAGCAGGACTGGATTATTAACACTCTACAGCTTTAAGCTGATCTATTGGCGACATAATTGGCCTTTTTCCTCTGCATGTTTTTAGGGAGGCAGATTATATTTAGATCCCAGGAACAAAATCGTTAAGATGCAGCTTTAAAAACTGTTATTGTGATTCATTAAAACAACATAATTTAAATGAGTTTTATAGTTTATGCTTCAAATGTATTGTGACAGAAAAACTGTGTAAAGAAAGGCAATAATTATGTTAAATAAATAACACCAGTTGAGTTGAATCAATAATACATTAATGAAATATGACTATTTTTGTCGGCTCCGTTGTTTATTTTTCTCGTAAACAAGCTGAGATGAAAGTGTTTTTAACTCTTTAGGATCTTCGTCTTTATTCCGTTTTGTTTTCTTCACCGTTTGCCTTTTTGGAGTTTCATCAATGTGTTAGGGAAAGATATATATTCTTAATAAAAACTAATAAAGGAAACAACATGCACATACAGTTACCTCTGGCTCAGTGTCAGTGCATGCTATCTGCCACCAGGAGGCACTGTTGCTGCGGCAGCACAAAACTGTCTTGTAAGCAGAAAAAATGAGATTTCATGGAGATATTTTCATGCAGTTGCCTGACATAAATTCAATTAAAAAATACAGTGGTTCCTGGACAGTCAGTTCCCCTGATGCAAATTTGCATCAAATGATACAAGTTTTACATGTGTGGGATCAGTTGGACCCCATTTCGACAAACAAGGGTTAAATATCTCCGATTAGTTTCCCCTGATGCAAATTTGCATCAGAGGAAATTTGTCAGTTAGGAAGTCCACTGGTTCCTGGACAGTCAGTTCCCCTGATGCAAATTTGCATCAAATGATACAAGTTTTACATGTGTGGGATCAGTTGGACCCCATTTCGACATACAAGGGTTAAATATCTCCTATTAGTTTCCCCTGATGCAAATCTGCATCAGGGGAACTGACTGTCCAGGAAACACTGGACTTCCTGACTACATCTCCATGATCTTATGGGGATGTAGATACATGTTGGTATAAAAGTTGTATCCAAAGTTGTATATTTATTTTCCTTTTGATTCATAAGAATCAAAGATTGACATTCTTTGTGATCTTTTCCAGTTAAATATATGACTATACACAGGGGCGCTGCCAGAAATCTTGGGCCCCCTGACAAAAATTAGGTTGGGCCCCCCTGCCTGGCTGCTGTTACAATTTTTTGAATCTATTTGACCCTTAAAAAGCGTCATAATTTTAAAGGCTTGCATCTGCCTTGCTTTCTTTGGTTCAATACTGATAATTAGCACAATATTTACTGCTCATGAATTTTACATCCAACAGTCCACATCCAGTATGCAAGTAGGTTATTTAACCCTTGTGCGTGCGAGGACTGAGGCAAACGTAGAGGACTATGGAAAACGATACAAGTTTTACGTGTGTGGGGTCAGTTGGACCCCATTTCCACATACAAGGGTTAAATTTCTTCTACTAGTTTCAGTTACTGAAATGTCTCTCCCCATGAGCAACAGTAAAAAGCAACGTGCAAAATACACATAAAGCAATCCAAACTTCTCAAAAATGCCAGTAGTTGCATTTTATTCAAGCTGCAGTACATAACTTTAATAAAAATATGTTTTCTCCACATTTGTTAAAGTTGTCACCATGTCATAGCGGTTTGTTCTAAGACAGATAATCTGAAAACAATCAATCTCCTCCATCTCCTTCCTGAATTACTATTACTGGTTAAAGTAATGCATCGTTCTGACCAAAACAACCAATCAGAACCAGTAGGAAGCTCTTAGCGCTGTCAATTAGCCTCATTTACTCACTGCTAAATGTTCTGATGGTGGAGAAACAACTTATCATTACAAGAAACTGTTTATCTGCCGCCATTAGCTATGCTAGCTAAACTGAGCATTCACAGTTTGAATCTGCACAGCTCTGTGCTATGCTAGCTTCAGCACGGCACAAATCAAGGGGGAGGAAGGATGAGCAGCACCACATGAGATTGTGATTGACAGCACTAAAACTCTCCTGCCACTGACTTGTTTCTAACACTGGGAGAAAGCAGAGGAAATATATTTTTCACAGATTACCTCTCATATCATACTGTCACAACATAATGACAGTTTTAAAAAAATATGTGAAAAAAAAATTATATGAAAGTCACATCCTGCAGCTTTAATTTCACTCAGGAGAGAACAGGTCAGGAGGGACGTGGGTTAGAGCTGCTGCTGACTGACTCATCTGTTGTGAAGTGGTAAAAGGTACAGTGACAAGTTCAATATAGGCGCTTTCGCATTGCACGGAACGGTACGGTACGGAACGGTTGTGTTCGCATTACAACTTGTGACCGGTTCCACCCAGCCCCCTGGAACCACAAGAGCTGTGGTTCCAATCGTGCCGGCCAAGCGGTTCTGCTTAGAACCAGCAGCTGATTGGCCGCTGGTTGTTATGGAGTCAGACGTTGATTTTCCGTTGACAGCTGGCTCTCACTACTATATTTTGTAAAGAGTCTGGAACAGTCTACGGTATTTTTCTTCCGTATTTCTCCTGGCAGTACGTAGAAGTCGTTCAGCATTTTGTCTTCTGAGGGTAGCTTGTTGGCGGAATTTAATTAATTGTATGAGGTTGATGAGCAGCAAAATTAAAATCCATGTTGTCCATTGTTGTTGTCGTCATAGTAGTAACTGTTCGTCTTCTTTATTAAATTGGCAGTTAGCAACCAACCAACTCAAACCACATTGTTTAGTTTTAAAAATAATGACGTCCGGCACCACTTTGATGGCACCCCGGAGTGCAATGCGAACACAACCGTTCCGTTCCGTGTGAAAGCGCCTTATATGAATACTCAACTGCAGGGCTTCGGTGTCGGAACACAGAATGTGAATGATAAGTAATCTTCACAAAATTACACCGTTTAGCAACTTCTAAAGTGTCCACCCTGTTTCAAAGAAGAAATCTTACACAACTTATGACGACAGTCACATATTTTGTCTGCTGCGATCCCCGCTAGCATATTGTGCTAGCTGATGAGCACTAGGTAAAGTTCATAAACTAGGCTTGTGTAATATTCGCCTGTCTTTATGTTGAATTCGTTAACCAACGCACCTCTGTCGAGTGGCATTAAGCGTGGAAAATACCAAATATATCTGGAGGAAATATGTGTTAAAAACTGTTGCATAATCCTCCGTGTGTGCGTGTGTGTGTGTGTATTAACTAGCATTGAAGCTAAAATGGGAAAACAGAGGATCGTTGCACCAATGTTATTAGGTCCACATTAATCTGCACCACACGTCAAGTGACTGTGTAGATTATTTATTTACCAAGCACATAATCAGTGTTGTCGATGAGGGGAGGCAACGTAACTCTTAAATATATATATTTTCTTCCAGATGTAAAATGTAAAACTAAGCTGGTAGGTCACAGGCCGAAGGAGGATATTCACATAATTTCTGTTTTTTATTATTTGGTGTGTATGTGTCTTGTACGTAGTTTTATTCCGAATTAGATGTAATATGCCTTTTGCTGTGTTATATTAAATTAAATTGTTGTTCTCCTAATTCCTCATTCTAGTATGACCAGCAGAGTGCAGCTGAAGCAGGACTGCTGTTTGGTTCCTTTTCACTAGCATTTAAGGAATTAAGGAAAACATTACCAACATATTCATATATTTAACTTGTCCCTTGTTCCTTTTACCACTTAATAGATGAATCAGTCAGCAGCAGCTCTAACCCACGTCCCTCCTGACCCACGTCCTGTCCTAAGTGAAATTAAAGCTGCAGTAACTTTCAGAAAAATATATTTTTTTCACATTTTTTAAAAACTGTCATTATGTTGTGACAGTAAGGTATGAGAGGTAATCTGTGAAAATTTTATTTCCTCTGCTTTCTCCCAGTGCTAGAAACAACAAGTCAGTGGCAGGAGAGTTTTAGTGTTGTCAATCACAATCTCATGTGGTGCTGCTCATCCTTCCTCCCCCTTGATTTGTGCCGTGCTGAGCTAGCAAAGCACAGAGCTGTGCAGATTCAAACTGTGAATGCTCAGTTTGGTTAGCATAGCTACCAATGACGGAAGATAAACAGTTTCTTGTAATGATCAGTTGTTTCTCCACCATTAGCACATTTAGCAGTGAGTGAATGAGGCTAATTGACAGCGCTAAGAGCTTCCTACTGGTTCTGATTGGTTGTTTTGGAGAGAACGTGCATTACTTTAACCGGTAATAGTAATTCAGGAAGGAGATGGAGGAGATTGATTGTTTTCAGATTATCTGTCTCAGAACAAACTGCTACGACATGGTGACAGCTTTAACAATTATGGAGACAACATATTTTTATTAAAGTTATGTACTGCAGCTTGAATAAAATGCAACTACTAGCATTTTTGAGAAGTCTGGATTGCTTTATGTGTATTTTGCACGTTGCTTTTGACTGTTGCTCATGGGGAGACATTTCAGTATCTGAAACTAATCGAACAAATTTAAGTAACCTACTTGCACACTGGATGTGGACTGTTGGACGTTAAATACATGAGCAGTAAATATTGTGCTAATTATCAGTATTGAACCAAAGAAAGCAAGGCAGATGCAAGCCTTTAAAATTGTGATGCTTTTTATGGGTCGAATAGACTCAAAAAATTGTAACAGCAGCTGTGAAGAGGGCCCAATATAATTTTTTTGTCAGGGGGCCCAAGATTTGTGGGGGAGCCCCTGCTGATGGTTCTAAAGATAACCATTGCTTTGTCTTATCCACATTCAAAACCAGCTAAAGGTTATGTAATGAGTTTAATATACTCTTTGGTGTTTTTACTGCAGGCAAGATAAAAGCTTTCCACTAAACATTTGCTAAGGATAACATAAAGTTACATCCTGTTACTCATAGCTTAGATGACCAACACTCTTCATTTACGCAAAACAAAAACACAAATGTGCTAAAACTACAGCAGAACTTCCTTTATGAAAAACAACCACATACAACACCATCTCACATACTTCCTTAAAGTCACAACTAATAGAAACCATTACAGAAAGTAAGCAGTTTTTACCTTGTTTACTTATTTTAATGCAAAGAAAAACTGATTTAGCTAAAACTGAACTGTTGGAGTCTAATCTATAAGAAATCCATCATAATGAGCACAAAATGAACCTTCTACTACCGAAGGTTAGCTTGTATCATATATACATTTTTAGTGTGCTCTGTAGATTTTTTAAAAAGTTGTCTGATGGTTTTTGGGCAGGCAGCAATTACAGACAGTTGCAGGAGAGCGAGAACATTTAGTAGTTTAGTTATCTCAGCTGAAGTCAACCTCATGAAAAGAATCACAGATAAACAGATTGTAGCTTCAATAAAGATCTAAATAAAGAAACAAAGTTAAAAGATAAACTGGGGCTGATGTTCAATCCAGTAGATTGGGGAGAGATCAGTAATGGGATCTTCCCCCATGCATCTCGATTTCTATACATGAGCAGAACTTTAAATTCTTTCACCAACTCATTATGATCGCCTTGATATTTGCCGATCATAATGAGAAATAACGTTAACATAACAGGGAATAAAGCAAATTTGGTAATTCACTTTTAATGTGTTCCATTAAAAGCGAATGAAACACATTTCCAATACGTCTTACAAAAATAAAAGTAAGACGTATTGATCTTGCTCTAACACCTCCCTTTACCAAACACCTGATATAAACTTGTTTATTTACTTCTGCCAGGATGTTGGTGGTCATTTTTGTATTTTTATTGCAATGTATCGTTATCAACACATAAGCATGCATTAGTTTTAAAACCAATAAATATACTGACTTGGAGAAATACATTTAGCCAAACACACCTGGCCCCTAAAAGCAACACTTACTTCCCTACCTGACCTTCTCTGACTCAACACTTGCTGGTCTCTCCATCCTCATGCTCTGATCGTCTGTAGCAGCTGGAGGAATCAGTAAGACCTACAAGCCTGTCCTGCTTCAGCTGCACTCTGCTGGTCATACTAGAATGGGGAATTAGGAGAACACCAATTTAATTTAATATCATAGCAGAGCAAAAGACATATTACATCTAATTCAGAATAAAACTAAGTACAAGACACATACACACCAAATAATAAAAAACAGAAATCATTTGAATATCCTCCTTTGGTCTGTGACCTACCAGCTTAGTTTTACATTTTACATCTGAAGAAAATATATTTAAGAGTTACGTTGCCTCCCCTCATTGACAACACTGATTATGTGCTTGGTAAATAAATAATCTGCACAGTCACTTGAAGTGTGGCGCAGAATAATGTGGCGCAGAATAATGTGGACCTAATAACATTGGTGCAACGATCCGCTGTTTTCCCATTTTAGCTTCAATGCTAGTTAATACACACACACACACACACACACGCACACGGAGGATTGCACAACAGTTTTTAACACATATTTCCTCCAGATATATTTGGTATTTTCCACGCTTAATGCAATTCGACAGAGGTGCGCTGGTTAACGAATTCAACATAAAGACAGGCGAATATTACACAAGCCTAGTTTATGAACTTTACCTAGTGCTCATCAGCTAGCACAATATGCTACCGGGGATCACGCCAGACAAAATATGTGACTGTCGTCATAAGTTGAGTAAGATTTCTTCTTTGAAACAGGGTGGACACTTTAGTAGCAACTAAACGGTGTAATTTTGTGAAGATTACTTACCATTCACATTCTGTGTCCCGTCACCGAAGCCCTGCAGTTCGGGACGGAGTTCTGAGATCTCAGGGAGTCATCCGCTTTAGTCAGCGCTAACCAATCGGAACACGTCTTACACCGCTCGTCCTTAAGCCCCGCCCAGAATGTTCATGTAAGCTTCGCCAAAGCAAATAAAGTTGTATAAGCAAGAAAAAAAAAATAGACTCAATCAAAAAAAAAATCTTTAAAAAAAAATTTGTTTCGTGAAAAAAATATTATGATTAAAAAGATTTTAAGATTTTTTTTGTGTGACATGATTTTTTTTTATTGAATACTACTTTTTTATTTGACTTTTTTTTTGATTGAATAATTGTTAAACAAATCTAACTCCATAAAATACATTCTTTAATAAAACACTGTAAAAATGTCTGTTCATCAATGTTAATATAAAAATGATCAGAATCATTTCAATCAAATAAAAACATTGTGCTCTTTATTCAGAAATGATGTGATTAAATAATCACATCAAAAGTTAGAAACTGTCTTTAGTCATTTCTTTGATTACAAAATATATTAATGTGTGTGAGAAAATGTGTCAATGACGGGTATTAAAAATACTTTGTAGAACGGCACTTTCTGAAGTTCGGTCCATTTAACCATAGACATTAATACTAGATCCCTCATGGAGCCCTGAGTCGTACGTAACAGCGTCCGCCATCTTCTATGGGGCAGCAGGTCGATCGGAGCTCCTTAAGTCCTGTGCTGTGTGGACTTGTTTCAACCGTTTTACGAAATAAACTGGATTCATTGGCATTACCTTCCACAGGTAAGGATGAAAGATCAGAATTACTTGACTTTGCAGCCAAAAATTCGCTTCTAAACAACCGAAAAATATTTCCTATGTAGCTAAATTGGCCCAAATTAACCGCTGATTGTTAGCATAGCAGCTAATGTTTTCATACTGTTTTCTAATGAGAGAGAGCTGATGAAAAACCACTGTTAGAGAAGTTCATTAAAAACGAGAGAATTTAGTGAGTAAGATCAGTCAGGATCAGAGCTGGAGCTGCTGTTCTTCAGTCTGTTTCCAGCTCAGCTTCTCCATGTCGGTATTTAGATGCTACGAGTCAGAGCCCAACATGCTGAAAATGTCTTTTTCTGAATGTGAAGGAAACATATACGAAACATATACCGTATGTATTTTCTATTTCACTTTTGGATAATTTCTCTTTTATCCTTGGCTTTAGCCTGTGAACCAGGACGTCTCAGAAGTCATTGAGTTCTCCCAGTGTGACCAGCAGACTGAAGCCTGTGGCCAGTGTTCCCAGTATAATAAATAAATGTTTTATTCTTTAACTTTTTGTGTAAAAGTGTATCTGTCCATCAATGTTAATATAAAAATGGTCAGAATAATTTATATCAAATAAAAACATTGTGCTCTTTATTCAGAAATGCCCCAAAACAATTAAATAATCACATCAAAAGTTAGAAACTGTCTAGTCATTTCTTTGATTACCAAATATATTAATGTGTGTGAGAAAATGTGTCAATGGCAGGTATTAATTTAAAATACTTTGTTGAACGGCACTTTATAAAGTTCGGTCCATTCACTTGTATTAGCTTACTGGCACATATTCCACATTCAATATGGCGGACGCTGTGACGTATCGCAGCAACGGGCCGACCCGCTCCATGAGGCGTATACGTGTTCATGTCTGTGGTTTAGATGACCACAAATTTTCCCTTTCCTGGAAGCATAAAACCGCAGATGATGTGCAAATATCAAGCAGAACTTCTGTGGTGAAGCAACAAGCACATCTACAGAACCATTTCAGTTTCCACTTGGCTTAAAGTCACAACAAACAGAAGAACCTGCAGAACGTCAGAAAGGTAAGCAATTTTTTAAATATTTTTCTTTTTAAAGTTAAGAAAAACTGATGTAGCTAAAAAAGAAGAATTGCTGGAGTCTAAAGTATAAGAAATCGATCACTATGTGCACAAAATGAACCTTTTAGGCCAAAATTTAGCTTTTCTTTTGTCATTTATACATTTTTTATTATACAGATGTTGTGTCATTGTTTTTCGGCAGGCAGCAATTACAGACACATCAGCAGACAAAACTAATTATTTTCCATTTAGTTTAGTTCTTTTGCACCAATTCACAATACATTATCTCAAGGCAATTTACAAAACAAAAATGAAGAAAATTTTAATTTTCTAAAGTAATTTTTAAAAGAAAACCTTATATTACAGCATGTTAGATACTACAACATTTCTAACAGAAGAAGAAAAAAAGAGGATAATTTCTGCCGTATTTTTAACGAGGGACCAACCTAAAGCTTTGTGCATTCTGATAATAATTATGTATTTGGAACAATGAGAGCAAAACGAGCTGCTCTGTTTTTGGTTAGATGTTTTTCTGAAGCGTTGGACCGAACCATGGAGCAAAACTGCAACAAATATGATGGTTTTAATTTTCACCAGAACTCCTGCTGCAGCGTTCTGGATCAGATGAAGGATTTTAACTGTATTTTATGGACTTTCTGTCACTAAACAAGTTCCAGCCTTGAAGTAACAAATGCATGGACTGTTTTCTACGTCTCTCCTGGACAGGATATCTTTAATTTTAGCAATAACCCAGAAAGAAGGAAATCAAAGAAACCTGTTTAATATTAGATTTAAATAAGTCCTGGTCAAAAATAACTCAGAGGTTCTTAACTTTGTTACCAGATGCAGGAATGCAAACAGACATTTTGAGCCTCATGGCACAAAGAAATCAAGCAGCTGTCATCACATCTCTGATCTAAAGTCTCTTTTCTCTGCCATGTTGCTCTAACCTGTTTGTAAGAGCCATATGAATGAAATGAATGATTATTGAGGGAGCACACGCCTTTGACACTTGGGTGGTGGGTGTGTCGAGGTGGGCGTGGCTGTCACTAAAGGTATGAATGGGAGCCATACTGGCGTGCTGGCTTATTATGTTTGAGGAAGCAGGTGCGTCAGGGTAGTCATAATTTCTGCTGACCGTTTTATTGCCGTTTATTGTTGGCACTATTGGATGGTTTGTCCTGGTCAGTCAGTGTAAATCTGTAAGATCTGAAGTAAGACAATCAAAGTGGAATAAATAGATGATTGCAACAACAAAGGAAGCGGCCTGGAGTTATTTGAAGCACGCGTCGGACAGTTTTGAATTCCCCGGGTTATCCCAGTGCAGCCCTCATACATCTTTAGCTATGTCGCACGTCTACTGTTGATGTGCAGTTTGGTTTTACCCCAGGCAGTGAGGTCCATTTGGTGAGCTTGGCGTGAGCTCTGCAGCTGTGGTCAACTCTGCTCTGATGTTTGCAGCAACACTCAGCAATAGAGATTGAACCGGATTTTTACTGGACAGTGAAAGACTCATCTTGTGGCTCGTTGTGTGAACTTGATAAGGGAATTTTTCAGTTGTTCTTGCCCAATGTAAAATGTTAGCACATATAGAATGTGCTAACATTTTATATGTTGGCATATAAAATGCTAACATATAGCATTTTGACTTTCAATGGCTTTCAATTTGAAGTGTCCTAAATTTTTAATGCAGATCAAACTATTGGATAATTTGTGAAGTCAGAGGGGTTGATGTATTGGGGGAAGTGAGAAGAGCATTTAGAGAGAATGAGGAACACGACTGGGCCTCTAACTGAGATCCATTGGTCTAAACCAAATAAAATCTTGTGGATGTGTGCTGCCCAGTAACACAGTAGGAAGTTTGGAAATGACTGAATCCGCCACTGAATTTGCATCTATGAAGTTTGGATTGTAGATTCTGGGTTTGTAGTTGTTTTTTTATGTCGGCTGCTGAATGTTGAACATGATGTGGTTTTCAGTGTGCAGGAGCTCTGGCGCCCTCTAGTGTCTATAGGTGCACATCGCTGCCAGAGGCCCAATCCTGCATAGAGGATGGAATATATAGCAGAAAATTATTTAATCCAGTTTTTTAATTTGTCTTTTTTACAGAATGGCATCAAAAACAATTCAGATGGTTTGTGTGGCTCTCAGCGCCATCGGGCTGATTGGGGTCATCATCTGCTGCGCCCTGCCTGAGTGGTCTGTGACCAATCAGGGTGATATGGTAACAATATAATCAAAAGGCATTTATGGTTGACATTAGCATGATAGTTATGATTAGTTAACTGTTATGCTTTACCAACTACTATTTTATGTGTTATTGCATAATTTAACCAGAATGTCTTTATAACAGCCGTTATAAAAATGCTGTAGAAATGAAACATAATATTGACTTTGCAGTTTTACGCCTCATCAGAAACTTACAGATTCCTGACATCATCTGTTCTTTTCTAAACTGTTTAAAGACTCAGTGATATTAATTTATATAAACTTCTGGTTTGGATGGGAGTTTAAAGTAAACAGAAATTAATTAGATTTTTCTATCTGATTTAATGTCATACAGCATGTTTAATAACGTGAATGTAAATATCTGTTTCTCTGTTTGGATGGATAGGAACTTTATGTAGGTTTGTGGCAGATATGTGGAAAGCAGGGAACTGGACCGCAGGTGTGTGGAGTATATGATGACTCCATGATAACCTCTGAAATTCAGGCCTTCAGGGCTTTGAC
The DNA here is from genome assembly GCF_000485575.1 of Poecilia formosa. Lineage (NCBI taxonomy): Eukaryota > Metazoa > Chordata > Actinopteri > Cyprinodontiformes > Poeciliidae > Poecilia > Poecilia formosa. The sequence goes on from NW_006800073.1 coordinate 1,230,663, forward strand.
CATCATCAGCTGCATCCTCTGTGGTCTCGGCCTCCTCCTCCTGATCTTTGGTTCCGACTTCACCCCATGTGTTCAGAACCAAGACACCAAACCCAAAATGATCCTGGCGGCCGGAGTGGGCCTGATACTGGCTGGCCTGCTGGTGATCATCCCGGTCAGCTGGGAGACGCATATTATTAAAAATCCACCAGAGGGAATGGTGGGAATGATGGGAATGATGGAAATGGTGCTGGGAGCGAGCATCTATATCGGCTTTATAGCTGGTTTGATGTTGATGCTGATTGGAGGTCTGCTCTGCTACGTAAGCAGATCCAGGGGCTGAGGAGGAACCGCCAGCTTCTTCAGCAACAGAGTTTAAGCTAAAACATACAGAATGTAGAGGCTTAATGGAAGAGCCTGGTGTCCAACAGACGGGCAGACAAGGGATAAATTTAGGTAAAAACTGGGAAGACAACGTTAAATTATAATTTCTATGCTTTTAACATTTGGTGCTGAAAGGCATGTACACTGTAAATCCTTTGAATTTTATTTTTATTTTGGCATAATTCCCAGAATTTTTCTTAAGATCTCTGTTAAAATTTGACTTAAATATCCTCAGAAAAATTATTTTGAAATGCATAAATGCAGGAAAATTACATTTCAACAATCTTTTGATGTATTTTTGTTGTTTGCTTATTAAATCCATTTTATGTTTTTTCATGCTTTCTTGATTCTAGTTTATAAACCAGTCAACATAATTACTAACCAGATTTGCTTCAATTTCATGATGTTTCTCAGTTTTCTGCTTTACTTTCTATTGATAAAACATTTACTGTAACTGTTTCTGTTTTTGTACAATAATCACAACAGATCATCTTTGGTCAGATGTGATTGGAAAATAAATAAAATGTATCAAAAAACTCAATTTCATAGAATATGATTAGTTTTACAAAAATATATAAAAAATTAAAGCAACTTAACAGAAAACTTCAACTGATTGATTCTTCATCTCATATGCAAAAGAATATTGTATTACAAAATTATGTGTTGTAATAAAGTTACCGTCTGACTTTATTTTATCGTATATTTCAGCTTTTGCTTCTGTATTTTTCATTTTAAACAATAAATGAAAAGTTTTTTTCTGATTTTTCATAACTACATCTGTTCATGAGTTTTTCTTCCCTTTGTTAAACTTTAATATCGGCACATCTCAGTTTAAATAAAAAAGATCCTAAAATCTTCACAAACTGTTTATTCATATCCAGCCTTTTGGTCCTTTGGCTCAGATGCCAACAGTTTAATCTGCTGACATCAAACCACAGCAGATTTATGAAACTTACAGAGTTTTGAACTTCCTCATTCAGTTTCTAAGTGAAGCCAACGTTGCACCATTTCACATTCGAAGATCCACCTTAAGATCAGAAGTAACAGAAGAACCTCCAACACCTGATCCAACCACAACTTTTAAAAAGGTAAACACTTTTTCAAAACATTTTTACCAAAACAGAAGAAATAAATTATTGGATTCCTTTTAATGTGGATAAAATTACCTTTTTCTTTCATATTTGTTTGCTTTTCAGGATGACTTGAGGATTTATTAGATGGATGTTGGGTCGTTTTTATGACGCAACTGAAGGAGAAAATTTAAATTATTTATGTTTCCTAAGGGAATGTGCAACGATACCAACTGCATTTCCTTTACAAATGTGCAGGTTTTTTAACTAATATTATTGCCTTCACAACATGCATTGCATTTATCTTAGACGTTGGAGAAGAATTTTACTTTGTTTTACTTGTTTTTGTGTTTAATGAACGTGATATTTACCAATGAGCAGCAACAGTTGAATAAAATGAGTCGCTTCTTTGTTCATATCTTTATTAAAAAACTATAATGTCTCTCATCAAAGGTAATTCTTTGCCCTTTTTTGTTTGTTTTATTGCTGGATAAAGTGTTGTAAGTCATTCCAGAATATTTTACTGTTCATACATTGAAATTTAGATAATTTCTAAATTAAATGGCATTCCATTTCTTGGTGGCCATCAGAGTTAAAATCTCCTCCACCTATAATTATACCTCCAGGAAAAAATACTATTGTATTGATCTTGGTTTTTACACTTGTTTGATTATTTACCCATAAATATATATTATTATAAATAGTCTCTGATCAACATAAACTAAAATAATCCATTACTGTACAAACCTTCCTCTGAATTTCCCCTGCAGAACAGCGACCCCTGCTGACTCCTTTTTGTACATATTCACTCTACCAGAATGTTGCATCTGTTTTTTCATGTGTTTTTGGGATAAAATAAATATAATCTCCTTTATTTTGACAAAAATGAAACATAACTTTCCTCTTTATTTATAATAACTTGGCATTAATATAAAGAATAGAAATGGACATTAGTTCACACTAAAACGATTTAATTTGAACTGTAAAGAAAGACAATTATTGTGTTAAATAAAAAACACTGGTTGAGTTGAATTATTAACACATTATAAATGAGTTATGACTCATTATTTTGGTTGGCTCAATCGTGTATTTTTCTAGTTGCAGCTGAGATGAAAGTGTTTTGTAATTCTTTAGGAGTTGGATCTTCTTCATTATTTTTGTCTTGTTCACCTTTTTCACTTTTGGTTTGGAATTTCATCGGCGTGTTCGGGAAGGATATTCTTAATAAAAACTAATAAATAAAAAGGAACATATATACTTAGACACATAGTCATCTCCGATTCAGGGTCAGTGGATACTAGCTGCCACCAGGTGGCACTGTTGCTGCAAGCATCCAAACACATTCCTCTAAGTAGAAAAAATGAGATTTCACGGAGATCTTTTGATGAAAATGAACAAGATTAGTTCAAATTCAAAAATACTTAATTGATTCCAAAGGGAAATTAAATGTTGTTGTAACTCATTAGTTCAGATTCTTCAAAGTTATTGTCGATGCTGAAGGAAATATTGTTGGAAGGAAATGTCTCCTGCAGCAGTCTGTATTACAGCACATCTGAAAGCCTCTGACTGAAGACACTCTGTTTTCCTGAGTCTCATGAAGAGGACGGTCAGGGTTGTCCATAACTTTCTTTGTTTTATGAAGAACCAGTCTTTTCATCATCATCTACAGACGTTCAACAAGAATTTTGTTTCTTTATTTCATCCATTTTATGTTTCTGTCATTTCTTTCATGATTTCTGTTCATAAATCTGCCAACCACATGTGCTTGTGATTTTGCTTTGCTTTCTATTCATAAAACATTTACTGAGTTGTTTTATGTCTTATTTAGTACACCGGCCAGGGCCGGCCCTAGGCAAAGCAAACTAAGCAGCCGCTCAGGGCCCCAAGGCAACTAAGGGGCCCCCTCAGTGGAGCTGATTTTTATTTATTTTTTGTTTTTATAATTTCTGTGTGATTATAATATCAAAAACACATAATTTCTCTGTGAAGATATTTGTTTTTACAATTTTATCAATAAAAAGGAAAAAATAAATAAATTGCTCTTGGGGGGAATCCGGGCGGTGTCAATTATAAAATTAATCATATTGTATTTCAAAGATTGTTTTTAGCAGTAAAAATTTAATGTTCCCAAATCCTAGATCATAAAACACACATCCGTATTTGCCCTGAACCCCCCTATGTGCGTTAAATGGTTTGTTCCTGCTTCAGAGTGACGCTGGCAGCAGCAGACAGTGGAAGATGAGAACGACTGTGGCAGTTACTAAGCTAAGAAAAGTTATAAAATCAGGTTTTCAAAAAAAATAAAGAGAGAAAGAGAGAGAGGCAAGAGTGTTAATTTAAAACCCAGTTTTTCTCCAAGAGAGGTGGGTTGACTGTGAGATTATCAACCATTTAGCATAGTTAGCTTAGCTACAGACTACC
>NW_006800073.1:1234526-1240582 GCF_000485575.1 Poecilia formosa
CGACTTCACCCCATGTGTTCAGAACCAAGACACCAAACCCAAAATGATCCTGGCGGCCGGAGTGGGCCTGATACTGGCTGGCCTGCTGGTGATCATCCCGGTCAGCTGGGAGACGCATATTATTAAAAATCCACCAGAGGGAATGGTGGGAATGATGGGAATGATGGAAATGGTGCTGGGAGCGAGCATCTATATCGGCTTTATAGCTGGTTTGATGTTGATGCTGATTGGAGGTCTGCTCTGCTACGTAAGCAGATCCAGGGGCTGAGGAGGAACCGCCAGCTTCTTCAGCAACAGAGTTTAAGCTAAAACATACAGAATGTAGAGGCTTAATGGAAGAGCCTGGTGTCCAACAGACGGGCAGACAAGGGATAAATTTAGGTAAAAACTGGGAAGACAACGTTAAATTATAATTTCTATGCTTTTAACATTTGGTGCTGAAAGGCATGTACACTGTAAATCCTTTGAATTTTATTTTTATTTTGGCATAATTCCCAGAATTTTTCTTAAGATCTCTGTTAAAATTTGACTTAAATATCCTCAGAAAAATTATTTTGAAATGCATAAATGCAGGAAAATTACATTTCAACAATCTTTTGATGTATTTTTGTTGTTTGCTTATTAAATCCATTTTATGTTTTTTCATGCTTTCTTGATTCTAGTTTATAAACCAGTCAACATAATTACTAACCAGATTTGCTTCAATTTCATGATGTTTCTCAGTTTTCTGCTTTACTTTCTATTGATAAAACATTTACTGTAACTGTTTCTGTTTTTGTACAATAATCACAACAGATCATCTTTGGTCAGATGTGATTGGAAAATAAATAAAATGTATCAAAAAACTCAATTTCATAGAATATGATTAGTTTTACAAAAATATATAAAAAATTAAAGCAACTAAGAGAAAACTTCAACTGATTGATTCTTCATCTCATATGCAAAAGAATATTGTATTACAAAATTATGTGTTGTAATAAAGTTACCGTCTGACTTTATTTTATCGTATATTTCAGCTTTTGCTTCTGTATTTTTCATTTTAAACAATAAATGAAAAGTTTTTTTCTGATTTTTCATAACTACATCTGTTCATGAGTTTTTCTTCCCTTTGTTAAACTTTAATATCGGCACATCTCAGTTTAAATAAAAAAGATCCTAAAATCTTCACAAACTGTTTATTCATATCCAGCCTTTTGGTCCTTTGGCTCAGATGCCAACAGTTTAATCTGCTGACATCAAACCACAGCAGATTTATGAAACTTACAGAGTTTTGAACTTCCTCATTCAGTTTCTAAGTGAAGCCAACGTTGCACCATTTCACATTCGAAGATCCACCTTAAGATCAGAAGTAACAGAAGAACCTCCAACACCTGATCCAACCACAACTTTTAAAAAGGTAAACACTTTTTCAAAACATTTTTACCAAAACAGAAGAAATAAATTATTGGATTCCTTTTAATGTGGATAAAATTACCTTTTTCTTTCATATTTGTTTGCTTTTCAGGATGACTTGAGGATTTATTAGATGGATGTTGGGTCGTTTTTATGACGCAACTGAAGGAGAAAATTTAAATTATTTATGTTTCCTAAGGGAATGTGCAACGATACCAACTGCATTTCCTTTACAAATGTGCAGGTTTTTTAACTAATATTATTGCCCTCACAACATGCATTGCATTTATCTTAGACGTTGGAGAAGAATTTTACTTTGTTTTACTTGTTTTTGTGTTTAATGAACGTGATATTTACCAATGAGCAGCAACAGTTGAATAAAATGAGTCGCTTCTTTGTTCATATCTTTATTAAAAAACTATAATGTCTCTCATCAAAGGTAATTCTTTGCCCTTTTTTGTTTGTTTTATTGCTGGATAAAGTGTTGTAAGTCATTCCAGAATATTTTACTGTTCATACATTGAAATTTAGATAATTTCTAAATTAAATGGCATTCCATTTCTTGGTGGCCATCAGAGTTAAAATCTCCTCCACCTATAATTATACCTCCAGGAAAAAATACTATTGTATTGATCTTGGTTTTTACACTTGTTTGATTATTTACCCATAAATATATATTATTATAAATAGTCTCTGATCAACATAAACTAAAATAATCCATTACTGTACAAACCTTCCTCTGAATTTCCCCTGCAGAACAGCGACCCCTGCTGACTCCTTTTTGTACATATTCACTCTACCAGAATGTTGCATCTGTTTTTTCATGTGTTTTTGGGATAAAATAAATATAATCTCCTTTATTTTGACAAAAATGAAACATAACTTTCCTCTTTATTTATAATAACTTGGCATTAATATAAAGAATAGAAATGGACATTAGTTCACACTAAAACGATTTAATTTGAACTGTAAAGAAAGACAATTATTGTGTTAAATAAAAAACACTGGTTGAGTTGAATTATTAACACATTATAAATGAGTTATGACTCATTATTTTGGTTGGCTCAATCGTGTATTTTTCTAGTTGCAGCTGAGATGAAAGTGTTTTGTAATTCTTTAGGAGTTGGATCTTCTTCATTATTTTTGTCTTGTTCACCTTTTTCACTTTTGGTTTGGAATTTCATCGGCGTGTTCGGGAAGGATATTCTTAATAAAAACTAATAAATAAAAAGGAACATATATACTTAGACACATAGTCATCTCCGATTCAGGGTCAGTGGATACTAGCTGCCACCAGGTGGCACTGTTGCTGCAAGCATCCAAACACATTCCTCTAAGTAGAAAAAATGAGATTTCACGGAGATCTTTTGATGAAAATGAACAAGATTAGTTCAAATTCAAAAATACTTAATTGATTCCAAAGGGAAATTAAATGTTGTTGTAACTCATTAGTTCAGATTCTTCAAAGTTATTGTCGATGCTGAAGGAAATATTGTTGGAAGGAAATGTCTCCTGCAGCAGTCTGTATTACAGCACATCTGAAAGCCTCTGACTGAAGACACTCTGTTTTCCTGAGTCTCATGAAGAGGACGGTCAGGGTTGTCCATAACTTTCTTTGTTTTATGAAGAACCAGTCTTTTCATCATCATCTACAGACGTTCAACAAGAATTTTGTTTCNAGTCATCTCCGATTCAGGGTCAGTGGATACTAGCTGCCACCAGGTGGCACTGTTGCTGCAAGCATCCAAACACATTCCTCTAAGTAGAAAAAATGAGATTTCACGGAGATCTTTTGATGAAAATGAACAAGATTAGTTCAAATTCAAAAATACTTAATTGATTCCAAAGGGAAATTAAATGTTGTTGTAACTCATTAGTTCAGATTCTTCAAAGTTATTGTCGATGCTGAAGGAAATATTGTTGGAAGGAAATGTCTCCTGCAGCAGTCTGTATTACAGCACATCTGAAAGCCTCTGACTGAAGACACTCTGTTTTCCTGAGTCTCATGAAGAGGACGGTCAGGGTTGTCCATAACTTTCTTTGTTTTATGAAGAACCAGTCTTTTCATCATCATCTCCAGACGTTCAACAAGAATTTTGTTTCATTATTTCATCCATTTTATGTTTCTGTCATTTTTTTTCATGATTTCTGTTCAGAAATCTGCCAACCACATGTTTTTGTGATTTTACTTTGCTTTCTATTGATAAAACATTTACTGAGTTGTTTTATTTCTTATTTAGTACACCGGCCAGGGCCGGCCCTAGGCACAAGCAAACTAAGCAGCCGCTCAGGGCCCCAAGGCAACTAAGTGGCCCCCTCAGTGGAGCTGATTTTTATTTATTTATTGTTTTTACAATTTCTATGTCATTATAATATCAAAAACACACAATTTCTCTGTGAAGATATTTGTTTTTACAATAATATATATTTGATAATGTATGTAGAAATTATTATTTTATCAATAAAAAGGAAAAAATAAATAAATTGCTCTTGGGGGGAATCCGGGTGCTGTCAATTATAAAATTAATCATATTGTATTTCAAAGATTGTTTTCAGCAGTAAAAATTTAATGTTCCCAATCCCAGATCATAAAACACACATCCGTATTTGCCCTGAACCCCCTTATGTGCGTTAAATGGTTTGTTCCTGCTTCAGAGTGACGCTGGCGGCAGCAGACAGTAGAAGATGAGAACGACTGTGGCAGTTACTAAGCTCAGAAAAGTTATAAAATCAGGTTTTCAAAAAAATAAAGAGAGAAAGAGAGAGAGGCAAGAGTGTTAATTTATAACCCAGTTTTTCTCCAAGAGAGGTGGGTTGACTGTGTGAGATTATCAACCATTTAGCATAGTTAGCTTAGCTACAGACTACCGTTTGGTACCTTTTAACCCTAACCATAACCCTACGAAAGAAAGAAAGAAAGAAAGAAAGAAAGAAAGAAAGAAAGAAAGAAAGAAAGAAAGAAAGAAAGAAAGAAAGATTTTTTTTATTTTTAACAACACATTTATTTTTCAATAAATATACATTTCAGCATTGATTACTTTTCACATAAACATTGAATTAAAAACTAGCTTTCTTTCCTGAACATTCCAATTCCTTATCTCCCACATCAATTTCGGTTTGAGAACCAACAAAACTTTCAGAAACTTTTCTTTTTTTAGACATTTCAAAACCCCCTTCCTCTGGTGTTTGACTGCATGCCTCCACCACTGTTTCTTCAGCATTTGTTTTTCTCTGAATAGGCATTAGTAAACTTTGACTTTGTTCTTCTACACTGTCATCTTCTTGCCTTTCTTGTGAATCATTCGCCATTTGATTTTTCAGGATTGGTTCATCCACCAACCCCCAGCATGCAGTGCGAAAAAAAGAAAGAAAGAAAGAAAGAAAGAAAGAAAGAAAGAAAGAAAGAAAGAATGAAAGAAAGAGAGAAAGAAAGAAAGAAAGAAAGAAAGAAAGAAAGAAAGAAAGAAAGAAAGAAAGAGAGAAAGAGAGAAAGAAAGAAAGAAAGAAAGAAAGAAAGAAAGAAAGAAAGAAAGAAAGATAGAAAGAGAGAAAGAAAGAAAGAAAGAAAGAAAGAAAGAAAGAAAGAAAGAAAGAAAGAAAGAAAGAAACCAACCACTTTTCCACCAACTGATGTATTGTGTGCTTTGCTGGGACACCAGCAGCAGGAAACTTTGTGGAAAAAATGTCCCGTGTTTCCTTAATGGAGCCCGTGAGAACGTACGCCTCCACTTTCACTATATTCACAATAAATTCGGTTGAAGGGTTGGGCTGACAAGATGCTACAGGAAGGATTCACTCGGTGCGCTACTCGGAACAGGAAGGCGGGCTACTTTTTCGTGGGCCACCCTGTATTTTGCATAAATAGCATTACTTCACATGATCAAGTTTTTCACCTTCAGTTCTGTGTCAACTCCATCAGATGGACTTTTTGTTGTTTTTTGTTTTAAATAATATTAAAACAAGACTCTTCTGATGTTATTATAATAATCATCAAGACTCTCAAATTAATCTCCATCTATTGGTTAAAGTTCTGAGCCAGGAAACCCTTCAGCATGACAACAGAGATATTTTACACTGAGCTGCTCTCATCTTCACTCATCGTATAAAGTCCTGATATTAAAAACTGAGGGAAACTTCTGTTTTACTTTGAGAAAGGACAAGATAATTAGAGATAATGAGTAAAATACTCATCTGACTTTCTGACTTGGATTTCAACAGTTTTCTAAAACTTTTTGGTCCATTAATATATTTAGTTGGAAGTGGTTTATTCAGGATCCCTGATCTCTACTTGTTGCAACATGATGAACGTTCCCACAATCCCCACTGACAGCAGTGCATTCCAGTTATGTCTGAACCTGAAAACAAGTCACTTTTGCTTTTGATATCATGTCGTTAGACTGACTCTACGCTTCTGAACCCCTGAGGCAAAGTTCCCTTGTTTTTCTTTTTCCTTGAACGACGCTTGTGAATTTATAAAAATGTCACTTGGACTCTTGAGGCAGAGCAGGACTTCTCCTATTCAGACTTCTCCTCAGTAGCCAACTATAGGGCTGTAGTGATACAACAATCTCACGACACGATACGATACGATACACAATATTCTGCTCACGATATGATATATATTGCAATATTCAGCAAATGATACAATTCAATCCACTTTTGCA
>NW_006800073.1:1242476-1242778 GCF_000485575.1 Poecilia formosa
GCTGGGTTTTTACCTTAGCTAAGGTAAAAACCCAGCGCATACAGTGTTCATGTTTTTTTTTTTATCCAGACAGCTTCCCGCGCCCCCCCTGCAATGACACGTCGCCCCCCCTGGGGCGCGCGTCCCACAGTTTGGGAACCTCTGACGTAGATCATCATACACTTTATTAACACTTGTATGGCATCCTGATTTAGCGGTTAAGTAGGTTAATGAGTTTTACACGGGCGTGTGTTGTAGTTAACTGCAGCTGCAGCCAGACCCTGCTTTAAATACACTTTGAAACCACGACAACGCATGTATAT
>NW_006800073.1:1242915-1275926 GCF_000485575.1 Poecilia formosa
GTTCATGTTTTTTTTTTTTTTCCAGACGGCTTCCCGCCCCCCCCCGGCAATGACACCGCCCCCCCCCCCGGGCGGGGGCCCCACAGTTTGGGAACCTCTGACGTAGATCATCATACACTTTATTAACACTTGTATGGCATCCTGATTTAGCGGTTAAGTAGGTTAATGAGTTTTACACGGGCGTGTGTTGTAGTTAACTGCAGCTGCAGCCAGACCCTGCTTTAAATACACTTTGAAACCACGACAACGCATGTATATCTATATAATTATCATTGAAAACAATTTAATGACTTATTTTCGTAAGACCTTGCTGCGTATGGTGAACTGACAACTCTTCTGACTGTCGGACTTCTTAATGCGCATGCGCTGGCCTGGTACTCACTGCATGTATGCTATTCTGACAGCGTACGGTAATCTGATAGAACAACAGTGTTCTGATAGATCAGCATACGTTGTCAGATAGTCATACGCTTAGCTCAGACATGCATATGCTGTCATTACTATATGATTTTATTTAATCAGCAACATAGAATCATGACGTAGATCATCATACACTTTGTTATTAACAGCTGCATGGCATCCTAACGGTTAAGTAAGTAGGTTAATGAGTTTTACATGGGCGTGTGTTGTAATTGACTGCAGCTGCAGCTAGACTCTGCTTTGAATACACTTTGAAACCACGACAACGCATGTATATCTATCTAGTTATCATTTTATATCATATTATAAACAATTTAATGACTTATTTTTGTCATAACTTGTTGCCTCTGCTGAACTGACAACTTACCTTTCTTTGAGCTACTTTTCTAAGTGACGAAAAAAGTTAGACGTTGTCCCCACCGTCTGTGAAAGTGAAGCGCTGCTGAGTTAGCTGTGGCCATCGGATTTCTTATGATTTATGCAGCGTTATTCTATTACTGACGATTAGACAGACATCTTCTACCGCTGAGAGGAAACCACTGTGCATGTCTCAGAGCACCGTGTGCGAGTAAAAGGTGGGGAGGGGAGAAACAGAAACACTTTATTGGTTGGATTTTAATTGGTGCGTTTTGCATCCAATGAAAACAAAGATGTTAACAAATAAAGTGGATATTTAAATACGTTTAGTGATATTTTAACAGTTGTGGTCTCGACTGGTCTTGAAATAAAATGGCGAGTCCTCAGCGCCCGAGACCGAGACAAGACCGAGACCAAATGCGGTCGAGTCCGAGACGAGACCGAGACCATCAAAAAATGGTCTCGAGACCAGTCTTGAGACCAAGACCGATCTCGAGTACTACAACACTGATGGACACAGACTTAAAGTCGACAGCTGGACAAAATGAATCAAAGAAGTGGTGAGAAAACACGTTTCTTTTAATTAAAACAGTACAAACTGTAGCTTACGTGCATTTGTAAAGCAAATAAAGTGCACCAAGTACCCTGCTCTGAATAGTTTGATACCTTTTTAACCCTGACACTTAACATCTGAAGGAATCACTCTAAGCCTGATGACCTGACCACTCTCCTGGTGAAGCAAGCAGTGAGTGAGCAAGGGGACAGTTGGATGTTACGATACTTGCTGATGAATATTGATTTTTTTTCTGGAAAGAAAATATCAATATATATCGCAAAATCGATATTATTACATAGTCCTAGCCAACTCTCACATTTCCTGACTCTGACAAAACTGTTCAAATGAGAGCAGTATTGTTTAATCACTGACTGCATGCCACAACTAACTAACTAACTAACTAACTAACTAACTAACTAACTAACTAACTAACTAACTAACTAACTAACTAACCCTTCTGGTTCCTTCCTCAGATCAAACGAAGGTATAACACACGTGTGTTTCTCTGTAAAAAGAAAAAAACAGACAGAAACTTTGCTTCACTAAGGTGTTCTCTGTTGCAGCTGAAAATGTTTTGTTCTTTTGGAAACTGTTTCACATTTGTGCTGCACAAAATTCACCAAACACTCAACCAATCAAAATTTGGCTTTTCTTTTTGACAACTCAAATATGTTTTTTTAACTAAAGAGGGAAAAAAAAAGGTTGCAGTTAAAATAAAATTAAATGAGATCCAAGTCCAAAGCTGATTTAATCTAATTTGAGAACCTTGATCTGATCTGCACCTACTGTGGAAGAAACCTGAAAAAATCCAACATTTCTAACAACTAACCTAATAGAATATGGCATGATAAAATACTGTTAGCTTCAGTCACAGCTTCTCTCTGTCCCATCAGGCTATGACAGCTGATAAACCTGATCACCCACTCCAACCGTTGGGTCTTGGTGAAAGACAGCCATCATCACTGCTGGAGGATCAGGAGCTCTTGACCTCTCACACAGCTCTGAAGGTCAAAGGGCACGCCTCCTGGATCCACACCATCCACTGCAAGCAGTGCTTGTTGCACAGCCAACACTCATTTCTTAACATTTAATTAATTTTATCTTATCTTATCTTATCTTATCTTATCTTATCTTATCTTATCTTATCTTATCTTATCTGTTGTTTGTTCTGACCTTTTCTGTCAGTCACTGCTCTGATCATTTACAGTAACACATGTTTCAGTATTTTATAAAAGTGACTGAAGTCAAAGTTTCTTCATGTAAAAGCAGGAAAGATATTAGGGAACCAAGCTGGTGGTTCATGTTTGAGAGTTTATGCGATAAGGCAGAGAGTTTTTTCTCTCAGGTGGGGCTTCCTGGTTTATTCACCAGTTGAAACACGTCCAGTAGGAGAGTTTTATCTTATCGTTGAAAAACCTGTCTACAGGACTGCTATTATCGCTCATATCTGTGAAGAGACAACGATAGGATGAGGCTTTCTGTTTCTGTAAAATGAAAGTAATTAATTTTTACTGCAGCACCCACACATATCATATCATGTTTGAATTAGGATGAAAATACATTTGAAAACAACACTAATAATAAAACAAATCTACTAATTCAGGGTTTTCTCTTTAAAGCCAAGGTAACTTAAATCTTTTAATTCATTCTGAATCTTTTGTTTCATTCTGAATGTTCAGATAACTAAAACCACAAACTAAAGATGTTATGATGTTTATTCCAGTTTCTGCACCTGAACACTATTGTGATGTTTCACTTTGATACTTTGACAATTTAAAGCCAAAAGTTTCGTTTAACCTTTCTGATTTTTATTACCATTTCATGTATGAAGTTTGAAGTCATTGTGTAATTATTTCATAATAATCATTTTTTTCAACATTTTTTCAAAACAGGTCCATCAGCATAGAAAAGGAATTGTAGCTTTTATTTTACCTGCTTGAAGCTGAAAAGAATTAAATTAGTCTTTTATTCTGTTGACAGGAATTTTATCTGTAAACCTTCCACTTTCTGTTGTAAAAAGAGCAAAGATGGAGGAAGAAAAAATATTAAACAGCTTCAACAATAATTATCAACATGTTTATGCTGATGAAACTTGATGGAAGCTTTAATATGAGCACAGTTGAACTCGTACCAATCTGGCACTTTAAGGTCTGTAAGGTGATAACCAGACTGAACTCTGATAAGAACCTGGACTGAATGTGATGTTAACACCTCTTCACTGGAGTCCGACACATTTACTACATGAAGGTAAATGTGAACACTGGCAATGTTCAGATAATGTTCCTGTTCAGTCAAGTTTCCAAAAATCAATAATTATTTTAGGAAGAAACATAAAACTAATCATATTAAAAATGTAGATGAAAATCACAATACACTTTAATATTTGTTGTCTTGAATAATTCTTTTGCCACAAAGACATCAGATCTGTTTCAATCTGTTCTGACATTTAACAGGTTAGATTATAATGAATGTATCGTAATGATGATGTCATTGAGTCCCTTATTGTATTGCTACAGGTTCATGTTTTAAATCATTTCTAAATGGTTTCTGGACTCAATCAGAACCACTGATCTGTTATTCTGTCTTGATGGAGATGGTTACTGTGATGAATTTATTATGATTCATTTTATGTGTTTGAAGTATATTTCTTTATTGAGGGACGATGGCGGAGAAGGTGGCAGGACTTTGTCCCACAATAGGTGGGTTGCTGGTTCAATTTGCCTCTGTTGTACCTCTGTCAAGCTGACTGTGGCTAGTAAGCAGCGTTTGCTCAGTGTGTGAATGAACGAATGACTGAATGCAGTGTGAAGCACTTTGGAGTCATCTGGACTTTATAAAGGTGATACAAGTACAAGCTAAATATCATCTTTCATAGAAATAATAAATTAGAGCTCTGACTTATTATTTCACAGATATATAAGGAATATAGTTTTATAAATATGTTGTAAAACAAAATACCTTAAGACTAGTACGGTTTTGCTTTTTCATCACAGATCTCATAATCAGTGTGTTGGGTCATTGTTTCTTTGTAGAAAAGCTATAAATGTATTTATTGATGTTTCATTACAGAAATATATTTTCAAAATATCCAAGGTTGTTTCTCTTAGTTTCTCACAAGTTTAAATTAGTTTTGATTGAAGGTATTTTCTTCATTTCTGTGTATGATGAGCCTGAAGCTCTCATTCTGTTTAATTGTTTCCACTTTAATGTCTAGCTATGACTCAGTCTGCTCTTTATTTGGGGTGTTGGTCAGAACACATCAGTCATCAGGGAGAATATACGTTTTTAAGATAAACAGGATTAATGACGTAACAATAAGGCTGGGTTTCCCAGCTTCTTCCCGAAGCAGGAAGTTTAGGAAGATTTTCTTCTCTGATCTTCAACGCGGAACATCTTCACGGTCAGTTTGATTTCATGTTTGCAGATTTAAAGAGTTTTAAAAATTCACAAAATAAAGGAAAGTTTAGCTGATGTAAGAAGAAAGTTTTAGCAGCAATATTAATACGATTCTTCATGTTTCTGTTGAGGTTTGTTTCGCTCTTTTCTCCCAGTTCTTTTCTGCGCTTTTATTGCATCAAACATTTTTATATTAACAGCAATTATCTAAACTCCGTGGAGTTTTTTCTGGCTGAACAGATTGAATAAATTGAACTCTGCGAGTCTTTTTTACCCTGTGCGCGGTCCGGCGGTCAGATTTTCCTACCGTAGCACCGGGGGGGTCTGAGGGGGCTTGAACACGTCCCTTTTATCCTTGATGCCCCTAGTGCCCTTTTTCCCCCAAATTTCTTTTTACACTTTTTCTTCTTTTACTTTTTTTAATCTGTGTGTCAGGAGGCCTGCTTGTGCCCCTCAGCAACAATATGTAGCTAAATATAATAATTTAGCAAAATGAACTAGTCTCAGTCTAATAATGACTCTCAGAGCCTCCATGTTGTTCAGACACCATGGTGAGGAGGAGGAGGAGGGGATCTGAACCTCTAACTATCAAATTATGGGCAAGAATATTTTTCATACGCTGGTTTGTGAATAAAAACGTAGGTCTGATGTTGACGTTAGAAAAACAGTATTTATGTTTTCATAATTATCCTCGCAATAGCAGGAAAAAACCCGCCTCACCCCTAAACACAGAAATGCTTCGGCTGCAGAGAAACTCCTGACTTTAACTTCATCAGGCTGCTAAAAGCCCGGTTCTACAGGCGGTCCGAGTCGGTCCCACCGACAGATAGAAAGAATATCTTTATATTAGAAACGGTACTGAGACTGTCACCGCGTCGCGAGGCAGCTCAAAGCCCGGTACCACCACCCGGTACCACCTGGTACCACCACCTGGTACCACCACATGGTACCACCACATGGTACCACCACCCGGCACCACCACCCGGTACCACCACCCGGTACCACCCGGTACCACCTGGTACCACCACCCGGTACCACCACCCGGTACCACCACCTGGTACCACCTGCTCTCTGTTCGCTCTGCTTCTCCTTAACGTTCCTACCAGGCGGGTTAAAGCCGCTGCTGACGGGATCTGGGCTGGAGGTTCGCGGCTGTGAATAGAAGTTACTGCAGAACCTCAAGTGATACAGGAAGATTCGGCCCATTTAGAGTTCACAAAACAAACATCAGAGAAAATAATGTAGCAATAATTCGGACAGCAGCTTAAAGCCAAACATGCCACAATTAAATGAATCAAAATGTCCCCAAAGCATCGGCGGACTGACACAGGGCTACCGGGGGATTCCAGGTAGATTCCAGGTAGATTCCAGGTAGATTCAGAAAAGCGCATCGCAGCGGCTGTTCATGCAGGGCCGGCCCAAGGTAATATGGGGCCTTAGACAGAACCCACTGCCCCCTGAAACCCTTCCTACAAATAAACTCAGCATCACTAACAGTGTTTGTAGATAAGGTGAAGTCTGTGAGACGGAGACCAGGTTTATTTCCCGAGTTTAAAATTAATCACTGATTATTGGTTATAATTTCCTGTGATGTATTTGTGAACAAACCAGCTCAGACACAAAGATTATACCATATTATAGCAATGATAACACACTATCAAGATGATTCTTTAAACTTTACAAAGTAAACTTCCTAATTAAATCCTAAATGTACAATTTTTTTCTCTGCTGAATGCATTAAATAAAATTTAATAACATTGTCATTCTCTATAAATGAGTGCTACAGATTTAGATCTATGGTCGGTGTTACAATTAAACCATTTCTAGGGGCCCCTGAATGTCTGAATGGCCCCTACCAGCAGCTACTGAGTTTTCTTTGTCTTGATATTGTCATGTTGAGATTAATTTGTTAAACCCACATGCGCAGAACACACTCTGGAGACGGGTAGAGGTTATGGTGATTTATTAAATACAGTGCTAACAGGTATGTACAAGGAGGTCCGGAACTGGTGCTCGTCTGCCTGGTTCTGGATCTCTGGGTGGAGATAAGACAGGTAAGACGGGTTCAGAGATCGTGGGAATTGCAGTCCAGCCAGAGACCTACTTGCTGGTGAGCTCGTCTGAGCACGGAGAGGTGAACCGCTAGGATCCGGAGCTGCAGGCTGGAACGAGGGCGTGAGTTTTTCTAGAGGGCGGACAGGTGAGTGGAGGGAGATCTCAGACAAGGTGCCGGAAGGGATCCGCTTGACCAGGGATCTGCCACCGACAGAACTGAGAGCTGGTCTCAGGGACGTGGCCACCAACGGGTAGACTCTGCGGGGTCTCGAGGATCTTTGGTAATCCGCCCAGGTTCGTAGAAGTTTGAAGAAACTCTGGGCTTCACGGAACGACAACCTAGGAAAGGCAGCACAAAAGGAGGTTACTCGGAGAACAGGTGGTCGGAGGTGAGCTACAATGATATTACCATCACAGGCTAACACTCTGGTACTGGAGCGTCTGCGGCTCCGTCCTGATAAACCCCTCCAAACAATGGTAAGTAGCAGCAGGTGTGCAGCTCCAGGTCCACGCCCTCCAGAAGGTCCCAGGATGCCCTGGTGGAGAAACTAGAGACTCCCCAACCAGCCTTCCCCAGATCCTAACAGATATCCCAGTCTTATCATTCTAGATCTCAGAGGAGCCAACACCAAACAATTATAGAGTTAACCCCTTTGAGCTTTTTGATCTATAAAGCAGCCTGCAGCCAAGGTTAACCCTAACCTTAATGTCTAATAATAGATATTATTATGGCTTAATCAGTAAAAAGGCAGCAAATTTGCTTATTCAATACTTAATAACCAGCGACCTTTTCTCCTCTTTCTCCTCTGGTCTGTTTAACAGCTTCAGTCTCAGATCAGCTCAGCCTCCAGGACTGTCAGCAGTAGAAACAGAAACTTTAAACTTGTTGGGGAAAATATATTACATTTGCTTTGCATTGTCCCCATATGATGGCAATGATATAGTAGGATCCAATTAAATTATTGATTAATATGGGTTGTTGCTATGTTGTTGTACGGTGTTTCTTGTTCAATGTGCCCTTTTTTAACTTCATGCAGGGCCCCCGCCCCTCCAAAGGTCTCTGCACGGGCCTGTGTAGCACTGATAGATTGCTAAGTCTGTCTGTTTTACTGCTATATTTTTAGTTTACATGTTTTATTTTGTCTTGTGCATATTTTTGTTATGACTCTTAATTTGAAAGGTTTATGTCGAATCCAGCATGTTCGCTGGGGCACCAGAAAGAAGATGCATATGGTATGAAAGCATTACTTTAGCAAGTGACTGTAAAAAATTTAAGTTTAAGAATTCATTTAATAACCTCATTTCTACCTCGAAAAGTATTTAGAGCCATTTTAGCCAAAACTAAATAAATAGATATAATAAATAACTGAGTAAAGTAGATGAATAAATGAGAAAACAAATAATTAAATGGGTAAAATAAAAAAATAAATGAGAAATTGGCACCTTTATTCCCATTTTGGCTTTATTTATTTCTACATAGATTCTACATAGATTTATTTCTGCCTGGCCCTTTTTCATTTTCCTATTTTCCTTTTTCATTTATCCTTTTCCTATCATGGGGTGGAGGTGATAGTGGTGAGAACGAACGTTGATGACCCAGGTAGAGATGAAAAAATGATGGCTTCAATAAAAAATACGCAACAACAAAAATCCAAACATACAGGCAGCACAGGGAAGAACGGAAGGCAAAAAGGTCCACGACTGAACAGACTGGCAGAGAACAATGACAGACGACGTTAGATGAGGACCCGACAAGAGACAAAGACAACAGGTGGACTTACATATGCAGGGAGGGTAATCAGGGAATGAGACACACCTGGGAAGCAATCAACGGGGAAGACAGGACAGGAAGGGACTAAACACAGAAAACCTCAAAAATAACTACACAGAACACAACATTTCCAATTTTTAATTTTTATTTATTTGTTTTTCATTTTCCCATTTTCATTTATGTATTTTTCATTTATCCCTTTTCCTTTATCTATTTTTATTTAATCCCTTTTAATTGATCTATTTTTCATTTATTTTTCTGATTTATCACTTTTTCAATAATCAATTTATACCTTTTCTTTTATCCTTTTTTCATGTATTCTTTTCCAATTTTCCATTTATATTCTTTTTAAATTTTCCAGTTTCATTCATTCTTTTCATTTATTCTTTTTCAATTTTCATTTTTTTTTATCAGTTTTCCCCCAAANGAGTGAATGAAGTTGATTGACAGCGCTAAGGCCCAAACAAATTTTTGTCAGGGGCCCCACGATTCCTGGCAGCTCCCCTGCTGATAGTTCTCAAGAAAACCACTGCTTTTGTTTTATCCACATTCAAAACCAACTAATGGGAATATAATGAGCTTCAGATACTCTGTGGTGTTTTTACTGCAGACAAAATAAAGATTTCCATTAAACATTTGCTGAAGATAACATAAAGTTACATCCTGTTACTCTTAGCTTAGATGACCAACACTCTTCATTTACGCGAAATAAAACCACAAAATGTGCAAAAAAATAAAGCGGAACTTCAGTTGTGAAGAAACAACCACATACAGTACCATCTCACATACTTCCTTAAAGTCACAACTATTACAAACCACTGCAGAAAGGTAAGCAATTTTTACCTTTTTTAACTTATTTTTAATGCAAAGAAAAACTGATTTATCTAAAACAGAATAAATGTTGGAGTCTAGTCTATAAGAAATCCATCATGAGCACAAAATGAACCTTCTGAGACCGAAGGTTAGCTTTTCTTTCATCATTTATACATTTTAGTGTGCTCTGTGGATTTTTTAAAAAGTGGTCTGATGGTTTTTGGGCAGGCAGCAATTACAGACACATCACAAATTATATTCAGTTCAGTTTATTTCTATTGCACCAATTCACAATATGTGTTATCTCAAGGGAATTTACAAAAAAACAACGAAAATTTTAATTTTCTATGTTAAAAAAAGTAAAAGTTAGTCGCAGGAGAGCGAGAACGTTTAGTAGTTTAGTTATCTCGGCCGAAGCCAACCTCATGAAAAGAATCACAGCTAAACAGTTTGTAGCTTCAATAAAGAAACAAAGTTAAAAGATAAACTGGGGCTGATGTTCAATCCAGCAGATTGGGGAGAGATCAGTAATGGGATCTTCCCCCAATGCATCTCGATTTCTGTACATGAGCAGAACTTTAAATACTTTTACCAACTGTTGAGGAAAAGTGAATATTCTTAGTATTGAATAGTTAATCCTACGACATGTGAAAAAGGTATATTGAACATGGTTATTTTGGACAAAATTCTTAATTTAGAATAGTTTTGTGTTAGAGATGTAGGTTTGTTTTGAACTTACATAAACGCTACAGACCAGAGTTAGGTCTTCAAGGGAGACGGTTTGTTATCAGAGGGAAACGAGGCCATAAATTTAATTCTCCTACACAGGCATCTCCCAGGCAAGCAGTAAAATGATTCAGGGCTGGAAAGCTGATTAAAGATTCCTCGATTCCTGGCGGTTGGAAGGCACCGTACATGACTGAAAAGAGGAGAAGTGTATGTGTTAAGTTTCACTTCTTCCTCTTTCTTGTCTTTCTCTCTCTAGCCTGATCTCTGATTTGTCAAAATAAAAAAGAACTGCCCTCTGATTCAGTTTCTAATTTTCAAAAGAATTTTCCTAAAAGCTGATATCAGCTGTAAATGAGGACTCACCACTCCTCCCTTTTTTATTCCTTTTTTTACATTCAGTGCCACTCACTCTGCTGCCCTCCAACAGTTTGGAGACTCTCTGCTTTAAACCTGGGAATGTCTGTATTTTGTGTATGTAGGCTGTGTGTATATTTTCATGTAGACGCTGCGATGCTCCCAGTTGATTTGGATTTTTTTTAGTTTGCTTTACATAAAGTTCTGAAAATCAATAAAAAAGATAAACAAAAGCCCCACAAATTTTGCAAAATTGCAAAGGAAACAAACGTATGAGTGAATATTAAAGTGTTCAGTTTGTCCTTCAGCCGCAGAGATTCAGAGATAATTCAGAAAAACCTTTAATAAAGCTGATTATTAAAAGCTTTATGTGTTAATTTAGCAGGGAGCCAGTACATTATTGTAAGAGAACACAAAACAAAAAAATCTGTTTAATTAAGCTTTATTAGAAACATAGCTTACTGTGAAGAGAAAGTTGAGACGCAAGACCCAAAACTCTGGATGAGCTTAAAGTATTATAATAAAGTATAAAATATTTCAGTTGGTGGGCAATGAATCTAAAATATATGACAGTTTAATTTTTATCATTACATTATGGAAAATAATGAACTTTATCACAATATGCTAATTTTTTTAGAAGGACCTGTATATCACAGAAAAAAATTTAATTCCAGTTTTTTTATCTTTCTTTTTCGCAGAATGGCATCAAAAGCAGTTCAGATGATATTTGTGGCTCTCGGCGCCGTCGGCCTGATGATGGTCATCATCTGCTGCGCCCTGCCTGAGTGGGCTGTGGGACATTTTAGTGGATATTACATTTATCCTGAGCTGGTAACAATCAAATGCCATTTTATGGTTGAAATTAGCATGATAATTATTATTAGTTAGCTTTATAGGTTTTTATCAGCTATTATTTTATGTCTTATTGAATAATTTAAGCAGAAGGTGTTTATAATAACATATGAAACATAAGAATTTTGACTTTGCATTTTAGCCTCATCAGAAACGTACAGATTCCTGACACCATCTGGACTTTTCTAAACTGTTTAATTTATATAAACTTCTGGTTTGGATGGGAGTTTAAAAATATTCTCAAAAAAATAAACACATAATTTTGACATTCAGTAAAAGTAAAAAGACATTCATTTGATTTTTCTATCTGATTTAATATCATAAAACATGTTTAATAAAGTGAATATAAATATGTGTTTGTCTTTGGGTGGATAGGATGTTCATGTAGGTCTGTGGAAGGCGTGTATGACATACAGAACCGGACTGCAGCTGTGTGAAACGTATGAAAGCGTCAAGCAGATCTCACCGCCTCATGGCTCCCGGGCCATGACCGTCACCAGCTGCATCCTCTGTGGTCTCAGCCTCCTCCTCCTGATCTTTGGTTCCGACTTCACCCCATGTGTTCAGAACCAAGACACCAAACCCAAACTGATCCTGGCGGCCGCAGTGGGCCTGACACTGGCCGGCCTGCTGGTGATCATCCCGGTCAGCTGGGAGACGAATCCACCAGTGCTGTTAGAGGAAATGAGGCAGGGAGCGAGCATCTATATCGGCTATGTAGCTGGTTTGATGTTGATACTGACTGGAGTTCTGCTTTGCTGTTTCAGCAGACCTGGATCCAGCAGCTTTGGAGGAACCGTCAGCTGCTTAAGAAACAGAGTTTAAACTAAAAACAAACTTAATTTAGAGGCTTGATGGAAGGGACGGGTGTTCAATAGACAGGCAGATGAGCTGATTTGGTAAAAATTGGGAAGACGACGTCAAATTATCATTTTTATACTTTTAACATTTGGTGCTTGAAGGCATGTACTCTAACACTTAACTTTTATGTTTCAAAATTTCCAGAATTTTTCTGAAAATGTCACTAAAAATTTGACTTCACAAAGATCCTGAGTAGAAAAATAAAATCCATAAATGTCTGAATGCAGGAAACTTAGATTTCAGTGATATTTTGATGCATTTTTTGTTTGCTTTTTAAATCCATTTTATGCTTATTTTTTTATGCTTTCTTGATTCCAGTTTAGAAACCAGTCAACATAATTACTAACCAGATTTGCTTCAATTTCATGATGTTTCTCAGTTTTCTGCTTTGCTTTCTATTGATAAAACATTTACTGTAACTATTTCTGTTTTTGTGCAATAATCACAACAGATTATTGTACAAAATCTGTACAATAATCTGTACAGATTTTTGTACAGACCATTAATGGTCTGTACAAAACCAATCACATCTGACCATCTTTGGTTCAGATGTGATTGGAAAATAAACAAGATGTAGCAAGAAATTCGTTTTCATAGGATACGTTTTTTTTTACAAAAATATGAAAAATTTAAGCAACTTATTGTTTAACAAATGGATGCAAACCCTTCAGATAAAGTGTTACAGTCTGACTTTATTTTATCTTATATTTCAGCTTTTGTTTCGTCATTTGCAAACAATAAATAAAGAGAAAGTTTTTGCTGATTTTGCATAACTACTTCTGTTTATGAGTTTTTCTTCCCTTTTGTAAAATGTTCAAGATCGGCACATCTCAGTTTAAATAAAAAAGATCCTAAAATCTTCACAAACTGTTTATTCATATTCAGCCTTTTGGTCGTGTGGCTCAGATGGCAACAGTTTAATCTGCTGACATCAAACCACAGCAGATTTATGAAAGTTAGAGTAAAATATTTTTAATAAAAAAAGAAAAATTATTGGATTCCTTTTAATTTGGATAAAATTACCCTTACTTTTTTCTTTCATAATTTTTGCTTTTCTGGATGATCTGAGGATTTATTGGATGGATGTTGGATCGTGGTTTTAGTGACGCAAGTGAAGGAGAAAATACAAATTATTTAGGTTTCCTAAGGGAATGTGCAACGATATCAACTGCATTTCCTTTACAAATGTGTGCTTTTTTTTAATCTAATATTCTTGCCTTCATAATCTGCATTGCATATATTCTAGATATTGAAGAATTTTACTTTAAAAAAAAGTCAAGATGTACTTTTATTTAGAGGGTTAATTTTGTATTATTGAAAATAAGAAATACAAAACATCAGGTTGTTAACCAGCCATTAACAGCGATAAAACCAACAAAATACCAGGTTGTCAAGTCATGAATCTTGTCAACCTTCGTATACAAGTTTTTGTTGGGGATGTGTTGGATATAATCTTTATCACTGAGCAGCAACAGTTGTATAAAATGTGTTGTGTCTTTGTTCATATCTATTATTAATCAAACTATAATGTCTCTCTCATTAAAGGTAATTCTTTGCCCTTATTCTTGTTTGTTTGTTTTTTTTCTACTGGATAAAGTTTTGTAAGTCAGTCCAGAATAATTTAATGTATGTGAATTGAAAATAGCTAGTTTCTAAATTACATTAGTTTGATAGCGTTACTCAGCTTTACATACGTGTGATTTACTTGCATTGTGGACACAGAGTGAAATGTATGAGGGGCCGTTTAGGACAAAATTTACGTTTTGTCTCTCACACACGACCAAAAACTCACGCATACTCAAAAAAAATAGCCACGCACACTCAAAAAATACTCACGCACATTCAAAAAATACTCAAATTGCGTATACACACACTACTAAAATGTCACACACACACAAACGTTAACTTTCTAGCTCACATACACTACTATCAGCTCACTCACATACACTACTACCAGCTCGTGCACATACACTACTACCAGCTCGCGCACATACACTACCAGTGGCGCAACTGCACATTATTCAGGTGGATGCGAAAACATAAATCGGCGCCCCCCCACCCGGAGGGAAGGAACTTCAGGATCAGGATGAAGGTCCGACGCTCAACACCCCCCCGAGGCGACGCTGCATGGAGTGTAAAACTCGCTACATGTACCTCGTTATGTGCGAGAGGTGAAGGAGCGTGAGGCGCGCTGAACTATATGGGAAAACATAACCGGCGCGTCGCCCCTCCAGACGGGGTTTTGGCGCCCCCTCTGGTGCTGCGCCCCTATGCGTTGCATACGCTGCGTACCCACTTTTTGCGCCTCTGTACACTACTACCAGCTCGCGCACATACACTACTACCAGCTCGCGCACATACACTACTACCAGCTCGCCCACATACACTACTACCAGCTCGCGCACATACACTACTACCAGCTCGCACATACACACAAACGTTAACTATGTCGCTCACATACACTACTAACAGCTCGCTCACATACACTGCTAACAGCTCGCTCACATACACTGCTAACAGCTCGCACACACACACAGACGTTTATCTCTCACATACACAAGACTAAAGTTGAACACACACACACAGTACTAAGACTCGTTTTATGTATGTGTGAGAGCGAGACTCTTTTTGAAAGTGTGAGAGCGAGAATCTTTTTGAAAGCGTGAGAGCGAGACTTTTTTTGAATGCGTGAGAGCGAGACTTTTTTTGAAAGTGTGAGAGCGAGACTTTTTTGAATGCGTGAGAGCGAGACTTTTTTTGAATGTGTGAGAGCGAGACTTTTTTTGAATGCGTGAGAGCGAGACTTTTTTTGAATGTGTGAGAGCGGCACCGCACAACTTTCTCTGGCCGCTCCGGAACGGAACAGAGATGAGAGTTCTGAATCCACTGTACCACTGCGGGCAGTCGTTGAATCGTTTAATGCGCCTGTCAAAGTACTGGTTGCCTCCGGAGAAGATAGAATGGTGTTTAAAATGGCAGCTGCCTGACCAATTCTCTCTCGTTTCGAATTAGAGTTAGCCATGTTCGGTATAGCAAACTCTTTCTTCTTCGGCACTAGTTGGCGCCGGTTAATAATTCCGGCGCCAATCTGTCCACTGTCCCAGTGGACAGATTGTACTACAGCAATTTTGCTATTTTTAATCAATCAATCAGATTCATTTATTTCTATAGCACATTTAATCTACAAGAAAGTTATACGTTCTATATATATTTAAAAGCACAAATATACTAAGTAATAGAACATACATTGAGTCAAAAATGGAAAATTATAGTTTAGGATCTACGCATGCGCAGTTTGATCCAAAAATTATGCCCCGCCCCTTCCGTGACAATTCTCACGCATTCAAAAAAAGTCTCGCTCTCACACATTCAAAAAAAGTCTCGCTCTCACACATTCAAAAAAAGTCTCGCTCTCACACATTCAAAAAAAGTCTCGCTCTCACACATTCAAAAAAGTCTCGCTCTCACACATACATAAAACAAGTCTTAGTACTGTGTGTGTGTTCAACTTTAGTCTTGTGTATGTGAGAGATAAACGTCTGTGTATGTGAGCGAGCTGTTAGCAGTGTATGTGAGCGAGCTGGTAGTAGTGTATGTGAGCGAGAAAGTTAACGTTTGTGTGTGTGTGTGACATTTTAGTAGTGTGTGTATACACAATTTGAGTATTTTTTGAGTGTGCGTGGCTATTTTTTTGAGTATGCATGAGTTTTTGGTCGTGTGTGAGAGACAAAACGTAAATTTTGTCCTAAATGGCCCCTCATAGAAATGCGCCTGTTCTGCTCTGACTGTTTGGTGAAGGTCTGGTGTTGAATGGATGACTGTGTCAGACTGGCTGCAGCGCTGAGGAAGCAGGAGAAGCTAATAGCTGCTAATGGCTGCTTTCAATGCTTCCTGAGAAGGTTTTCTGAATCAGAGCTGGCAGCAGTCGCTTCACAGTGTCCGATCAGAACATTTAAATATCTGAATAGATGTACAACAAAGCAGGAGGAGTCCAAATCAAAGTTCACTCTTTATATTGAAAAGTTGGCAGAATGTGTGGTTTCTGTAAACAAAGCAGAATAATACAAACCAATTAGAAACACAGTTACAACATAAAAATACAGTCAAGCTGTACTCAAATATACTATACAGCTAAATAAGTTGGCATATTACTTCAGACTGTTTAAACTTAAAGTCAGATATTATGAACTAACACCGCATGCAGCTTTACAACAAAACACATTAACATTCACCCCTTATGCAGAACAGAGGCGGCCACACAGTAACAGCTGAGGTACATGTTAAACATGAGTCAGCATTAAAATCTTTATGCTAGCCAACCGCCGGTTAAGCATAGCTCCATTTAAAACACAAAACAGTGAGATAAACTCCTAACAAGTCAGTAAAATACACTCATGGTTTAACAAAAACAGAATCGCATGAATTACAACAATAAACTCTCGGTTTTACGAACTCACACACGGTCAGTCATTCTACCTGAGTGAAGCTGCCCCCCCCCCTCCACTTTCTTCAAACCAGACAAAACTGGTGTCAAAAGTTTGTGCTGCTTTGGCTTTGAAGATATTAATGAAAGGCTAAAGGTCAAAAGGTCAACCAGCCACCCCACTTTTATGGAATCAAACTAAATTGGTGTCAAATCTGTGCGCTACGTTTGTACAGCAAAATTTTTCATTTGTGAAAGCCATCATTTTAAAGATATAAAGAAATGTTTCTAGAGGTCATGAAAGGTCAACCAGCCCCCCCACCTTCTGCAAATTCAAACAAAATGAGTGTCTGTCAGCTCGACTATGTTTGTGCAGCAAAATTTTTTGTTTGTGCTGCTTTTAATGAAAGGTCAAAGGTCAAAAGGTCAACCAGCCCCCCCACTTTTATGAAATCAAACTAAATCGGTGTCAAACATGTGCGCTACGTTTTTGCTGGTTTTGTTTAATTTGGTAAAAGTGGGGAGGCTGGTTGACATTTTGACCTTTAAACTTTCATTAATATCTTCAAAGCCAAAAGTGCACAAACAAAAATATTTGCTGCCCAAACCAGCTCCAACATAGGCGAGTTGATTGACGCCAAGTTTACTCATTTTTGCAAACGTGAGCAGGCGTGTCCAGGCTGGTTGACCTGTGACCTCCGGAGAACATTTTTATTAATATCTTTAAAATGATGGCGGCACAAACAAAAAAAAATTCTGCACAAACCAGCACAAGCGTGCTGGTTTAATAATCACTCGGATGCCAAAGTATCCGAGTGATTATTAAAAGCAGGGAGAAGCAATAGAGGGATCTCGGATAGTTTGAGAGAAAACCATCGCTTTCGTCTTTTCCACATTCGAAACCAGCTTCAGACGTAATGAGTTTGAGATACGCCATCTTTTATTTATTGTACACAAAATCATATCTTTCTAAACATTTGCTAGAGGTGTCAAAAAGTACATCCTGTTCTTCAGATGACCACAAAGTCTTCATTGGCATGAAACAAAACCACAGATGAGCACAAAACCAAGCAGAACTTCCTTCATGAAGCAACAACCACATCTGCAGTGCCATTTCACACGGTTTCTACTTTGCTTACACAACAGAAGGACCTGCAGAACGTGAGAAAGGTAAGCAATTTTTTCACCTTTTTTATGTATTTTTACTGCAAAGAAAAACGGATTTAGCTATAAAAATTCCATCATAGTGTGCACAAAATTAACCTTTTGAGCCAAAGACTGGCTTTTTTAAAATCATTTATACATTTGTAATGTGCCCTTAAGATTTATTTATGACAGTTGTCTCAATGTTTTTGAGTAGGCAGCAATTAGACACATCAGGAGACAAACCTAATTCATTTCTCTTCAGTTTTTTTCTATTGCGTTTTCTCAAGGGAATTTACAAAACAAAAAAATATATTTTTTTATATTAAAGTAAGAAGGTAAAAGTTGAAATAACTGCAAATATTGCAGAATTGGAGAGGAAACGGATGTACCCGAGTGAATATTAAAGCGTTCAGTTTGTCCTCCAGCAGCAGAGACTCAGAGATAATTCAGACAAACCTAACCCAGATCTCTGATGGAGCTGATAAAGACTTTATGTTCATTTAACAGGGAACCAATGAAGAAAAGCTAAAATAGGAGAAATGTTTATTTATTTAATTGTGTGTTTATTTGGCTACTTTTTCTGGGGTTCACATCATTAAACACATTCATAACAAAAACAGCTACAAACACTTANTTTTTGAGTAGGCAGCAATTACAGACAACAGGAGACAAAACTAATTAATTTGAAGTTCAGGTTTTTTATATTGCACCAATTTACGAGACGTTATCTCAAGGGAATTTACAAAACAAAAATAAATAAAATGTAATTTTTTTGTAGAAGAAAAGCAAAAAGTTGGTTGCAGGAGAGCAAGAATGTTTAAATGATGGCAGCATTACCTCAGCTGAAGCCAAACTTATGAAAAGGAAAAGCTCCTTACAAGTCCTGATCAAAACTAACAGAGATTCTTTGTCATAGGAATCATCACCTGTGCAGGTGGCCAGTGAGACATATGACTGATATTTACATATTAAAATAGTCTGATAATCACATTGTAATTTTTAAACACAGAAATGGAAAATAAAATGTAATCTACACCCACATGGTGGGGAGTATTGTCTCTGTAAATGAGCAGGAAATTTTCTCTATATCTAGAACTAGTGCTTGGTATTTTTATTGAGGTCATGAATGTTAAGGTTCACTTTAGTTTTTGTGCAGAAGGAGAAGGACAGTGAAAGACTCATCGTGTGGCTCGTTGTGCAAGTTTGATGCAGAAAGATTTTAAGTTTTCCTAGAAGCTAAAGTTGAGTAAATATAAAATGTAAATCTAAGTTTATGTGTAGTTGTTTTTATGTAGACTGATAGAGGCTAGCGCCCTCTAGTGTCTATCTGTGCATGTTGCTGCCAGAGACCCAATCCTGCCAATTATTACCAAAGCCAAGAGGAAAACCCAAGACTATATCACAGAAAATTATTTAATTCCAGTTTTTTTATCTTTCCTTTTTACAGAATGGCATCAAAAACAGTTCAGATGATATTTGTGGCTCTCAGCGCCATCGGGGTGTTTGGGGTCATCATCTGCTGCGCCCTACCCGAATGGTCTGCGGGACATCTTAGTGATACGGTAACCAAAAGGCATTTTATGATTCAAATTAGCATAATAATTATGATTAGTTAGCTTTAAAGGTTTTTTATTAATCAGCTACTTTTTTATGTGTTATTGCATAATTTAACCAGAATGTCTTTATAACAACTGTTATAAAAATGCTGTAGAAATGAAATATAATATTGACTTTGCAGTTTTACGCCTCATCAGAAACGTACAGATTCCTGACATCATCTGTTCTTTTCTAAACTGTTTAAAGACTCAGTGATATTAATTTATATAAACGTTTGGATGGGAGTTGAAAAATATTCTCAAAAAAATAAAATAAAAGAATAAAAATAAAAGGCATAATTTTGACATTCAGTAAAAAGAAATTAATTTGATTTTTCTATCTGATTTAATATCATAGAAAATGTTTAATAAATTGTATGTAAATATCTGTTTCTCTGTGTTTGGGTGGATAGGAAGTTCATGTAGGTCTGTGGAAGACGTGTGGAAAGCACAGTACTGGACCGCAGGCGTGCGTAACGTATGATGACTCCATGATATCCTCTGAAATGCAGGCCTTCAGGGCCTTGACCGTCATCAGCTGCATGCTGGGTATTCTCAGCCTCCTCCTCCTGATCTTTGGTTCCGACTTCACCCCATGTGTTCAGAATGAAAACACCAAACCCAAAATGATCCTGGCGGCCGGAGTGGGACTGATACTGGCCGGCCTGCTGGTGATCATCCCGGTCAGCTGGTTTTCAAATGATATGAGAAATGGACCAGAGGGAGTGATGCTGGGAGCGAGCATCTATATCGGCTTTGTAGCTGGTTTGATGTTGATGCTGACTGGAGGTCTGCTCTGCTACTTAAGCAGATCCAGCAGCTCTGGAGGAACCGCCAGCTTCTTCAGCAACAGAGTTTAGGCTAAAACATACAGAATGTAGAGGCTTGATTGAAGGAACTGGTGACCAACAGACGGGCAGACAAGGGATAAATTTAGGTAAAAACTGGGAAGATGATGTGAAATTATCATTTCTATACTTTTAACATTTGGTGTTTGACTTTTAACATAATTTTCCTGAATGCTGGAAAATTTGATTTCAGTGAACTTTTGATTCATTTTTTTTATTTGCATATTAAAACTGTTCTATGTTTATTTTCTTCATACTTTCTTAATTCCAGTTTAAAAACCAGTCAAGATAATTACCAACCAGATTTGCTTCAATTTCATGATGTTTCCCAGTTTTCTGCTTTACTTCCTATTGATAAAACATTTACTGTAACTATTTCTGTTTTTGTACAATAATCACAACAGATCATTATATTTGGGTCAGATGTGATTGGAAAATAAATAAGATGAATCAAAAAATTCAATTTCATAGAATATGATTAGTTTTACAAAAATATATAAAAAATTAAAGCAACTTAACAGAAAACTTCAACTGATTGATTCTTCATCTCATATGTAAAAGAATATTGTATTACAAAATTATGTGTTGTAATAAAGTTACCGTCTGACTTTATTTTATCGTATATTTCAGCTTTTGCTTCTGTATTTTTCATTTTAAACAATAAATGAAAAGTTTTTTCTGATTTTTCATAACTTCATCTGTTCATGAGTTTTTCTTCCCTTTGTTAAACTTTAAGATTCACACATCTCAGTTTAAATAAAAAAGATCCTAAAATCTTCACAAACTGTTTATTCATATCCAGCATTTTGGTCCTGTGGCTCAGATGCCAACAGTTTAATCTGCTGACATCAAACCACAGCAGATTTATGAAAGTTACAGAGTTTTGAACTTCCTCATTCAGTTTATAAGTGAAGCCAAAGTTGCACCATTTCACATTCGAAGATCCACCTTGTTTAAGACCAGAAGTAACAGAAGAACCTCCAACACCTGATCCAACCACAACTTTTAAAAAGGTAAACACTTTTTCAAAACATTTTTACCAAAACAGAAGAAATAAATTATTGGATTCCTTTTAATGTGGATAAAATCACCTTTATCTTTCATATTTGTTTGCTTTTCAGGATGACCTGAGGATTTATTAGATGGATGTTGGATCGTTTTTATGACGCAACTGAAGGAGAAAATGTAAATTATGTTTCCTAAGGGAATGTGCAACGATACCAACTGCATTTCCTTTACTAATGTGCAGGTTTTTATCTAATATTCTTGCCTTCACAACATGCATTGCATTTATCTTAGACGTTGAAGAATTTTACTTTGTTTTACTTGTTTTTTCTGTTTAATGAATGTGATATTTACCAATGAGCAGCAACAGTTGAATAAAATGAGTCGCTTCTTTGTTCATATCTTTATCATTAAAAGACTATAATGTCTCTCATCAAAGGTAATTCTTTGCCCTTTTTTGTTTGATTTTTGCTGGATAAAGTGTTGCAAGTCATTCCAGAATATTTTACTGTCCATACATTGAAAATTAGATAGTTTCTAAATTAAATGGCATTCCATTTCTTGGTGGCCATCAGAGTTAAAATCTCCTCCACCTATTATTTTACCTCCAAGGAAAAAATAATATTGTTTTGATCTTGCTTTTTACACTTGTTTGATTATTTAGTCATACATATATATTATTATAAATAGTCTCTGATCAATATAAACTAGAATAATCCATTACTGTACAAATCTTCCTCTGAATTTCCCCTGCAGAACGGCGACCCCTGCTGACTCCTTTTTGTACATATTCACTCTACCAGAATGTTGCATCTGTTTTTTTCATGAGTTTTTGGGATAAAATAAATATAATCTCCTTTATTTTGACAAAAATGAAACATAACTTTTCTCTTTATTTATAATAACTTGGCATTAAGATAAAGAATAGAAATGGACATTAGTTCACACTAAAACAATTTAATTTGAACTGTACTCAGGTGAAGACAATTATTGTGTTAAATAAAAAAACACCAGTTGAGTTGAATTATTAACACATTATAAATGAGTTATGATTCATTATTTTGGTCGGCTCAATCGTGTATTTTTCTAGTTGCAGCCGAGATGAAAGTGTTTTGTAATTCTTTAGGAGTTGGATCTTCTTCTTCATTCTTTTTGTCTTGTTCACCTTTTTCACTTTTGGTTTGGAATTTCATCGGCGTGTTCGGGGAGGATATTCTTAATAAAAACTAATAAATAAAAAGGAACATATATAGACACATACAGTCATCTCCGATTCAGTGTCAGTGGATACTAGCTGCCACCAGGTGGCACTGTTGCTGCAAGCATCCAAACACATTCATATATTACCAACATATTCATATATTTAACTTGTCACTTGTACCTTTTACCACTTGACAGGTGAGTCAGTCAGCAGCAGCTCTAACCCACGTCCCTCCTGACCCACGTCCTCTCCTGAGTGAAATTAAAGCTGCAGTTTGTCACTTTTATATAAAAATATTTTTCACATATTTTTTTAAAACTGTCATTATATTGTGACAGTATGGTATGAGAGATAATCTGTGAAAAATCTATTTCCTCTGGCTTCTCCCAGTGCTAGATACAACCAGTTAGTAGCAGGAGAGTTTTAGTGCTGTCAATCACAATCTCATGTGGTGCTGGTCACCCTTCCTCCCCCTTGTTTTGTGCTATGCTGCTGCTAGCATATCAAACTGTGAATGCTCAGTTTAGTTAGCATAGCTAAAGACGGCAGATAAACAGTTTCTTGTAATGATAAGTTGTTTCTCCACCATCAGCACATTTAGCAGTGAGTGAATGAAGTTGATTGACAGCGCTAAGGCCCAAACAAATTTTTGTCAGGGGCCCCACGATTCCTGGCAGCTCCCCTGCTGATAGTTCTCAAGAAAACCACTGCTTTTGTTTTATCCACATTCAAAACCAACTAANCATTAACATTCACCCCTTATGCAGAACAGAGGCAGCCACACAGTAACAGCTGAGGTACATGTTAAACATGAGTCAGCATTAAAATCTTTATGCTAGCCAACCGCTGGATAAGCATAGCTTCATTTAAAACACAAAACAGTGAGATAAACTCCTAACAAGTCAGTAAAATACACTCATGGTTTAACAAAAACAGAATCGCATGAATTACAACAATAAACTCTCGGTTTTACGAACTCACACACGGTCAGTCATTCTACCTGAGTGAAGCTGCCCCCCCCCCTCCACTTTCTTCAAACCAGACAAAACTGGTGTCAAAAGTTTGTGCTGCTTTGGCTTTGAAGATATTAATGAAAGGCTAAAGGTCAAAAGGTCAACCAGCCACCCCACTTTTATGGAATCAAACTAAATTGGTGTCAAATCTGTGCGCTACGTTTGTACAGCAAAATTTTTCATTTGTGAAAGCCATCATTTTAAAGATATAAAGAAATGTTTCTAGAGGTCATGAAAGGTCAACCAGCCCCCCCACCTTCTGCAAATTCAAACAAAATGAGTGTCTGTCAGCTCGACTATGTTTGTGCAGCAAAATTTTTTGTTTGTGCTGCTTTTAATGAAAGGTCAAAGGTCAAAAGGTCAACCAGCCCCCCCACTTTTATGAAATCAAACTAAATCGGTGTCAAACATGTGCGCTACGTTTTTGCTGGTTTTGTTTAATTTGGTAAAAGTGGGGAGGCTGGTTGACATTTTGACCTTTAAACTTTCATTAATATCTTCAAAGCCAAAAGTGCACAAACAAAAATATTTGCTGCCCAAACCAGCTCCAACATAGGCGAGTTGATTGACGCCAAGTTTACTCATTTTTGCAAACGTGAGCAGGCGTGTCCAGGCTGGTTGACCTGTGACCTCCGGAGAACATTTTTATTAATATCTTTAAAATGATGGCGGCACAAACAAAAAAAAATTCTGCACAAACCAGCACAAGCGTGCTGGTTTAATAATCACTCGGATGCCAAAGTATCCGAGTGATTATTAAAAGCAGGGAGAAGCAATAGAGGGATCTCGGATAGTTTGAGAGAAAACCATCGCTTTCGTCTTTTCCACATTCGAAACCAGCTTCAGACGTAATGAGTTTGAGATACGCCATCTTTTATTTATTGTACACAAAATCATATCTTTCTAAACATTTGCTAGAGGTGTCAAAAAGTACATCCTGTTCTTCAGATGACCACAAAGTCTTCATTGGCATGAAACAAAACCACAGATGAGCACAAAACCAAGCAGAACTTCCTTCATGAAGCAACAACCACATCTGCAGTGCCATTTCACACGGTTTCTACTTTGCTTACACAACAGAAGGACCTGCAGAACGTGAGAAAGGTAAGCAATTTTTTCACCTTTTTTATGTATTTTTACTGCAAAGAAAAACGGATTTAGCTATAAAAATTCCATCATAGTGTGCACAAAATTAACCTTTTGAGCCAAAGACTGGCTTTTTTAAAATCATTTATACATTTGTAATGTGCCCTTAAGATTTATTTATGACAGTTGTCTCAATGTTTTTGAGTAGGCAGCAATTAGACACATCAGGAGACAAACCTAATTCATTTCTCTTCAGTTTTTTTCTATTGCGTTTTCTCAAGGGAATTTACAAAACAAAAATATATATTTTTTTATATTAAAGTAAGAAGGTAAAAGTTGAAATAACTGCAAATATTGCAGAATTGGAGAGGAAACGGATGTACCCGAGTGAATATTAAAGCGTTCAGTTTGTCCTCCAGCAGCAGAGACTCAGAGATAATTCAGACAAACCTAACCCAGATCTCTGATGGAGCTGATAAAGACTTTATGTTCATTTAACAGGGAACCAATGAAGAAAAGCTAAAATAGGAGAAATGTTTATTTATTTAATTGTGTGTTTATTTGGCTACTTTTTCTGGGGTTCACATCATTAAACACATTCATAACAAAAACAGCTACAAACACTTATACTAGAAACCAGTGTTGTGTTCAAGACCACCTAACCCAAGACCAAGACCAGAGTGTATCGAGACCGAGACAAGACCAAGACTTTTAGGGTCCGAGACCAAGTCAAGACCAAGACCAGCTACAGCTACATGACACAATAAAATGTAAAATATGATCAAAATTGCTTTTCAAAATAATCTGAAAGATCCATATTCCTATAAAAACACCTAGATGTTAAATACTTAATACACTTTACCAATATTAAATATTCCATTTCTGTGCTACAATGTGTGATGGTCTCGCGCCATCTGCCATCAGGTCAGATCGTCATACGCTTAGCTCAGACATGCATACGCTGTCATTACCATATGATTTTATTTAATCAGCAACATAGAATAATGACGTAGATCATTATTAACAGTTATTAACAGTTGTATGGCATCCAGCTGCAGCCAGACCTGCTTTAAACACACTTTGAAACAATGACAACGCATGTATATCTATCTAGTTATCATATTATGTCATATTATAAACAATTTAATGACTTATTTTCATCATAACTTGTTGCATATGCTGAGCTGACAACTCCACTGACGGTCGGACTTCTTAAGGCGCATGATCTGGCATGGTACTCACTGCATGTATGCTAGCAACATAGAATCATGACGTAGATCGTCATGCGCTTTGTTATTAACAGTTGTATGGCATCCTAACTTAGCATTTAAGTGAGTTTTACACGGGCCTGTGTTGTAGCTTACTCCAGCAGCAGCCAGACTTGCTTTAAATACACTTTGAAACCATGACAACACATGTATATCTATATAGTTATCATTGAAAACAATTTAATGACTTATTTTCGTCATAACTTGCTGCGTATGGTGAACTGACAACACCTGACTGTCGGACTTCTTAATGCGCATGCGGAGACATGGTACTCACTGCATGTATGCTATTCTGACAGCGTATGGCTATCTGATAGAACAACGGCTCTCAGTGACACTCCAGTCCTATCTAATAAGTAAAGAGCCGTGGAGAAGAATCGACTCTTTCTGAATGTGACATCACTATATTGCAGACTTTTGGACATAGCGTTGTCCCATATATGCGACAAGTCAGTCAACATCTCCGCACAATAATTCAGGCAGTGAGTGACAACATTTTTCATCACAAATTCTTATGTGTCTCTGTACAGCTAGCTTTACTAACATCACGTCAACGGATCTTACCATCTTTGAGCTACTTTTCTAAGTGACGAAAAAAGTTAGACGTCTCCACCGTCTGTGAAAGCGAAGCGCTGCTGAGTTAGCTGTGGCCATCGGATTTCTTATGATTTATGCAGCTCTATTCTATTACTGACGATTAGACAAACATTTTCTGCCGCTGAGAGAAAACCATGGCGCATGTCCTGGAGTGCCGTGCGCGAGTGAAAGGTGGGGAGAGGAGGGGGAGAGGGGAGTAACAGAAACACGTAGTTGCTTGGATTTTAATCAGCGTTTTGCATCCACTGAAAACAAAGATGTTAACAAATAAAGTGGACAGTATGCTCATGCTGTATGTTTAGTGATATTTTCACAGATGCGGTCTCGACTGGTCTTGAAATAAAATGTCGAGTCCTCAGAGCCCGAGACCGAGACCAAATGCGGTCGAGTCCGAGACGAGACCATCAAAAAATGGTCTTAAGACCGGTCTCGAGACCAAGACCNAATCAAACTAAATCGGTGTCAAACATGTGCGCTACGTTTTTGCTGGTTTTGTTTAATTTGGTAAAAGTGGGGAGGCTGGTTGACATTTTGACCTTTAAACTTTCATTAATATCTTCAAAGCCAAAAGTGCACAAACAAAAATATTTGCTGCCCAAACCAGCTCCAACATAGGCGAGTTGATTGACGCCAAGTTTACTCATTTTTGCAAACGTGAGCAGGCGTGTCCAGGCTGGTTGACCTGTGACCTCCGGAGAACATTTTTATTAATATCTTTAAAATGATGGCGGCACAAACAAAAAAAAATTCTGCACAAACCAGCACAAGCGTGCTGGTTTAATAATCACTCGGATGCCAAAGTATCCGAGTGATTATTAAAAGCAGGGAGAAGCAATAGAGGGATCTCGGATAGTTTGAGAGAAAACCATCGCTTTCGTCTTTTCCACATTCGAAACCAGCTTCAGACGTAATGAGTTTGAGATACGCCATCTTTTATTTATTGTACACAAAATCAAATCTTTCTAAACATTTGCTAGAGGTGTCAAAAGGTACATCCTGTTCTTCAGATGACCACAAAGTCTTCATTGGCATGAAACAAAACCACAGATGAGCACAAAACCAAGCAGAACTTCCTTCATGAAGCAACAACCACATCTGCAGTGCCATTTCACACGGTTTCTACTTTGCTTACACAACAGAAGGACCTGCAGAACGTGAGAAAGGTAAGCAATTTTTTCACCTTTTTTATGTATTTTTACTGCAAAGAAAAACGGATTTAGCTATAAAAATTCCATCATAGTGTGCACAAAATTAACCTTTTGAGCCAAAGACTGGCTTTTTTAAAATCATTTATACATTTGTAATGTGCCCTTAAGATTTATTTATGACAGTTGTCTCAATGTTTTTGAGTAGGCAGCAATTAGACACATCAGGAGACAAACCTAATTCATTTCTCTTCAGTTTTTTTCTATTGCGTTTTCTCAAGGGAATTTACAAAACAAAAAAATATATTTTTTTATATTAAAGTAAGAAGGTAAAAGTTGAAATAACTGCAAATATTGCAGAATTGGAGCGGAAACGAATGTACCCGAGTGAATATTAAAGCGTTCAGTTTGTCCTCCAGCAGCAGAGACTCAGAGATAATTCAGACAAAACTAACCCAGATCTCTGATGGAGCTGATAAAGACTTTATGTTCATTTAACAGGGAACCAATGAAGAAAAGCTAAAATAGGTGAAATGTTTATTTATTTAATTGTGTGTTTATTTGGCTACTTTTTCTGGGGTTCACATCATTAAACACATTCATAACAAAAACAGCTACAAACACTTAAACTAGAAACATAGCATATTTATCCATAAACATAGAATTACAAAACTATGATAAAATAATTAAGCAGGGCTTGTTTAAAAGCTCAAAGATTTATGACATTTAAAACAGATGAAGGAAGTTATTTCTGTTTTCATTCCTCGAGAAATACGTTTTTTTGTCCAGAATTCCTGTTGCATGGTGGAATAAAACATTTGAAAGAATGCCTTGTATTAAAATTGTGTAAAGTTTAACGAAATAAAAGTTTATTATGTGAAGCAATTTGTATCTTAGATACTACAATACTTCTAAAAAAAGGATAATAGGATAATTTCTGCCTTATTTTTATCCAGGGACCAACCTAAAGCTTTGTGCATTCTGATAATAATTATGTATTTGGAAGAATGAGAGCAAAACGAGCTGCTCTGTTTTTGGTTAGATGTTTTTCTGAAGCGTTGGACCGAACCATGGAGCAAAACTGCAACAAATATGATGGTTTTAATTTTCACCAGAACTCCTGCTGCAGCGTTCTGGATCAGATGAAGGATTTTAACTGTATTTTATGGACTTTCTGTCACTAAACAAGTTCCAGCCTTGAAGTAACAAATGCATGGACTGTTTTCTACGTCTCTCCTGGACAGATTTATATGTAGTCGTTTTTATGTAGGCAACATGAAAACATGTTGTGGTTTTGAGGGTGCAGGTGCTCTAGCGCCCTCTAGTGTCTGTCTGTGCACATCGCTGCTAGAGGCCCAATCCTGCATGGAGGACGCCAAGAAGAAAACCCCAGAATATATCACAGAAAATGATTTAATCCCAGTTTTTTAATTTCTCCTTCTTTGCAGAATGGCATCAACTGCAGTTCAGATGCTATGTGTGGCTCTCGGCACCATCGGGTTGATTGGGGTCATCATCTGTTCTGGCCTCCCTCGCTGGGTCGTGGGACATCAGGATGATACGGTAACCATATAATCAAAAGACATTTTATGGTTGAAATTAGCATGATAGTTATTAGTTCATTTATATGTCATTTTTATAACCTATTTTGTGTTTTATTGCGTAATTTAAGCAGCTTATCATTATAACAACTGTTACAAAATGCTGTATTTATGAAGTATAAACTTTGCATTTTTACGTCGTGACATTGGGCCTCTGTCTCTTTAAGAAGCTTCTGCTCTGTCTTCAGCATGTCATCACAACAATGCTTCTCATTATACTGTTTGCAACCATTTTGGGAGCTTTAACTGAGAAATAGTCTCCATTAGCAGATCCTTTGCAGTCCTTCCCTGGTTCTTGTATTCATTTCCAGGGAGGTACAGCGAGGTTTACCTCTATATTAGCCAAATATTGTAACTTCATCAGAAACTTAGATTCCTGACATCATCTGGGCTTTCCTAAACTGTTTAAAGACTCAGTCATAGTAATTTATTCTCAAAACTATAAAAACATAATTCTGACATTCAGTAAACAGAAATTAATTTGGTTTTTCTATCTGATTTTATATGCTTAATAAGGTGTATGTAAATATCTGTTTCTATGTCTTTGGATGGACAGGAATTTCATTACGGTCTGTCGATGGAGTGTAAGAACCAGAGCACCGGACGGATGCAGTGCACAAAGTTTGACTCCATACCCTCTGAACTTCAGGCAGCCCGGGCCATGACCGCCATCAGCTGCATCTTTGGTATTCTCAGCCTCCTCCTCCTGTCTTTTGGTGCCGACTTCACCACATGTATTCAGAACAAAAACTCCAAGACCAAAATGATCCAGACAGCTGGAGTGGGCCTGATGCTGGCCGGCATGCTGGTGATCATCCCGGTCAGCTTGGTGGCACATAATATTTTGAGAAACAAACAATGTCTCTCTAGAGACATTGGGGCTAGCATCTATATCGGCTGGGCAGCTGGCATGCTGATGATCCTGACTCAAGGTCTGCTCCTCAGCTTTGGCAGACCCAGAGCTGCTGGTGCTCTCAGCAGCTCTGGAGCTGCCAGAATCTCTTCCAGAACCTCTTCCACAACCGTTAGTTCTGGAGGAGTAACCGCCACTTCCTTTGCTTTAGTATCCAGCTACCACAGCGACAGAGTTTAAGCTCCAAGCAACTTAATTTAGAGGATTGATGGAAGGGCCTGGTGTCCAATAGACGGGCAGACAAAGGAGCTGATTTGCTAAAAACTAGGAAGACGACACCAGAGATAGTAAATATTATGCTGACAATAAATGGACCAAATTATCACTTCCATACTTTTAGCATTTTGTAGTAGAA
This sequence comes from Poecilia formosa, assembly GCF_000485575.1. Taxonomy (NCBI): domain Eukaryota; kingdom Metazoa; phylum Chordata; class Actinopteri; order Cyprinodontiformes; family Poeciliidae; genus Poecilia; species Poecilia formosa. Next base: position 1,273,276 of record NW_006800073.1, read on the forward strand.
GGCATGTGCTCTGTAACACATCGGACTTTTACTTTTCTATTGGCAAAATTCCCAGAATTTTTATTAAAATGTCCTGAAATTTGACTTCACAAAGCTCCTAAGGAAAATTATTTTAAAAGCCATAAATGTCTGTATGCATTAAAATTACATTTCAATTATCTTTTGATGTATTTTTTGCTTACTAAATACATTTTTATATTTGTCATTTTTTTTCATGGTTTCTTAATTCCAGTTTAAAAAACAGTCAACAGAAACAGTCATGTTTCTCAGTTTTCTGCTTTATTTTCTATTGATAAAACATTTACTGTAACTATTTTTGTTTTTATACAATAATTACAACAGATTATCATTAACATTATATTTGGTGAGATATAGATGTGTTTGGAAAAATAAGTAAAATGTATCAAAAAATTCAATTTCACAGAATAGCATTTTGTTTTCTTACATATATATATATATATATAAAAATTTAAGCTATATACAGAAAACTATATAGCTTATAGCTTAAACAGAAAACTGTTTGATTCTTCATCTCATATGCAAAAGAATATTGTTTTACAAAATTATGCAAACCCTTCAGATAAAATGTTACCGTCTGACTTTATTTTATCTTATATTTCAGCTTTTGCTTCTGTATTTTTCATTTGCAAACAAGAAATAAAAGTTTTCTCTGATTTTACATAACTACGTCTGTTCATTAGTTTTTCTTCCCTTTGTTAAACTTTAATATCGGCACATCTCAGTTTAAATAAAAAAGATCCTAAAATCTTCACAAACTGTTTATTCATATTCAGCATTTTGGTCGTTTGGCTCAGACGCCAACAGTTTAATCTGCTGACATCAAACCACAGCAGATTTATGAAACTTACAGAGTTTTGAACTTCCTAATTCAGTTTATAAGTGAAGCCAAAGTTGCACCATTTCACATTCAAAGATCCACCTTAAGATCAGAAGTAACAGAAGAACCTCCAACACCTGATCCAACCACAACTTTTAAAAAGGTAAACACTTTTTCAAAACTGATTTTTATTTCCAGTGAAATAAAAAACTGAAGAAGTTAATTATTGAATTCCTTCTAATTATCAAAAATCACTCGCAATGTGGATAAAATTACCTTTGTCTTTCATATTTTTAAGCTTTTCAGGATGATCCGAGGATTTATTAGATGGATGTTGGGTCGTGGTTTTAGTGTCGCAACTCAAGGAGAAAATTTTAATCATTTATGTTTCCTAAGGGAATGTGCAACGATACCAACTGCATTTCTATTACAAATGTGTGTAAATCTGTGTTTATATTTTGCTAATGTTGAATAAACTTCNTCTTTTCTCTGTATTGACAGATAAAAGACTTGGGTTTCTTCCACTATAGTTTGCTTAAACGTGGCTCCATTCCTGCTGACTGAGCCGATATGCAGCCATGTGAGCTTTTCAGCTCTGCTCACTAATTTTGACATCATGGCTCCACAAAGACACATTAACTTTGTTGTTCTGAGTGGCTTTATGCTTTGGGTCATTATCCGTTTGAAAGACGCTTCGGACGCTGCTTCACTATTTCCACATAATGTTCTTTCCTCATGATGCCATATATTTTGTGAAGTGAACCAGTTGCTCTTGCTGCAAACATCCACATGATGGAGAACATCAAACTCTCTGACTCTGGCGTCTGTTTTTTGATTGTAATAAAATAATCTGTGCTGAAATAAAACATGATGAACTCAATATCCATCCAGCGATGGATATTAAGTTCATCCTTTCAGCCCATGTTTGGCAAATGACTCATTTCAATCCCAAAGAAGTGTCCAAAGTTTCTGGAAATAGAAATATATTAGGTTTTGTATTTGATTTAATGTGTAGCATATTTAGAATATGTAATATATTGTTTCTGTGTGTTTAGGTGATTTATGAAGGTCTCTGGATGATGTGTGTGAAGCAGAGCACTGGACAGCTGCAGTGCAAAGTGTACGACTCCTTGCTGGTGTTACCCTTTGACCTTCAGGCTGGCCGGCCCATGACCGTCATCAGCTGCATCCTCTGTGGGCTCAGCCTCTTCCTCCTGTTCTTTGGTTCCGACTTGACCAGATGTTTTCAGAACCAAGGCACCAAGCCCAAACTCAGCCTGATGGCTGCAGTGGGCCTGCTGCTGGCCGGCCTGCTGGTGATCATCCCGGTCAGCTGGATGACGCATACCATCATAAGAGATTTCTACAACCCCTTCGTAGCACGGAGCCAGAAGACAGAGCTGGGAGCGTGCATCTATATCGGCTGGGCAGCTGGTGTGATACTGATCCTGACTGCAGTTCTGCTCTGCTGCTTCGGCAGACCCAGATCCAGCAGCTCAAGAGGAACCGTCAAATACCACAGAGCTCCAGGTCTAAATGACGACTAAATTTAGAGGTTTTATGGAAGGAACTGGGGTCCAATAGACGGATAGACAAAAGGTTGATTTGGTAAAAACTGGGAAGTCGACACCAGAGATTGTAAATACTTTATGCTAACAATAACTGGATCTGATTCCACATCTTATCGTTGGTGCTTGTACTCTGCAAATTTTTATTTAGAACATTCTGTAAGCTCTGTTTTTTTAACTACCTATAATTAATTTACAATTAATTTGTTGTTTCTTTACACTGATCACTAGAGATTATTAAAACT
>NW_006800073.1:1276696-1278527 GCF_000485575.1 Poecilia formosa
TCCATTTGCATTCTGGGTAAAAATCTATGTTAAAGCGCGAATGTGTCGTCGCGCCCCCCCCGTCGACAAGAATTTTCTGAGGTTTCTTTCTACAAAACCTGAGACCGGCCCCCGACTAGAGAAAAGAACAGCTATGTGGCCCTCGCAGGAAAAAGTTTGGGGACCCCTGCTTTAAATACAGAATTTAAAAAAAAATTACAAAAAATATATATTTAAATAGAAAATCTGTGGTAAACAGTTTAAATCTTATGCAAAAGAGTTTTCTACCTTAATTTATATGTTAAATTAAAGCACTAAGAAAAAGTTAGGGATATTAAGCTTCTTGTGAAATTCCAGTATGAACCTAAAATGCACTATATTCAGTTACGAGTGAACTTTCTATAAACCTTCATGCCTAACTATTCAAGTCCTTTTTGCACAACCTGTCGTCTAACAAGGACATTAACATCAATTCACAACAGCTATTTGATCCTTCAACCAAACAATCCACTTCCTGGTCCAATAAGAACCGGTATTTAAGCTGTTCACATTCTGACATGAGACCCAGACAAAACCCAACAACTGACCAACGGTACCTGGGCGAAGCTTTCAACAGGAAGCTGTCAGACGGAAGAGGCCTCTGAGCTCCAAGCGTCACAGAGGCATCAGCAGGTTTCAACAGAGATGCAGAGACTAAGAGTCACAGAAAGACAGAGAACATCTTTTGGTCAAATCCTACACTGATGACCGCTTGGCTGTAAACTGTCCCCTGTGGAATCAGATGATGCCACTTGTAACATTGTATTTACTTAATAGATCTCAACTCAGGATTTACTTTAGCAAATCATAATATAAACGAGCTTAAATGATTTGGATCAGAAGGTTCGGCTAAGTACAGAAAGTGTGAAATGACTGAAACTTAGGTTTGTGTATTTTTTAATACACAAACCAAAAATACTTCCATTTCATTTTTAAATAAAAGTTTCCCTCTGGTATCAATAGTTTCTGAATGATTATTTAATTTCATTATAACAGTTACTTTTACATTTTTACCCGGATGCACCCTTCTAATAATACAAATGAAATTTCAATATCAATTTTGGCATTGAAACAATGCCGATTTTACATTAGCTGTTTAATATAATATATAGTTTTCTACACAATATTGTAAACTATTTCTTCGATCAATGTTGAAAACATATTAGTCACAAAAGGAACTCAAAAAAGTGCAAATAAATCACAGACAGGCAAAATAATTGACTCACTGGTCTCTCAAGAGGACAGCGCCAACAAAATGGCGCCGCCTCCAAACCCAGAAGTACAGAGAACCGAACTACTAAAATACTTATGAACTTAATGCATTGTTCTAGCAGTAAACTGAATAAAATTATGTTGAGCAACAACAAGGTTATCTAACTAAGTGGGTCTTGCAATGGAGACAAAATCTAAACTTAAGATTCTTCAGACTAAGAAGTTTATATCCTGTATCTTACCACTAAGATGCAGGATGTAAGATACACAATCTCTTAATTTACTAAGAACAAAAGAACACAGTAGACATATTAAAGCAGAGATTTGAACTTCCTTTTTCCACTGTGAAGTCAGAACCACATATATTCGGCACCATTTCACATTTTATGATCCATTTTGTTTCAGGTCAGAATTAACAGAAGAGGAGTAGACGTTTTAAGGAAGCTCCGACTCAACTTCACCATTATTTCACCCTAAATAATACTTAAACTTCTGCTTACTATATATATTTAAATATATATTTTTTGTAATTTTTTTTTAAATTCTGTATTTAAAGCAGGGGTCCCCAAACTTTTTCCTGCGAGGGCCACATAGCTGTTCT
>NW_006800073.1:1279180-1282224 GCF_000485575.1 Poecilia formosa
AACAAGAAGGAGCGACGGAGGTGGTGGGCGGGACATTGCGCCATTTGGCAGCAGCTTATTGGCTAAGAGCGATGCTAGTGGTTTTCTGATAAGTTAATCATTTAACTGCTGATCAAGACAATAACCACTCAACTCCTGGCACATTTAAGGGAGGTGAGAGTTACTAAAGTGTCACGTCAAATCTTTCAAGACATCAGTGTGATCTGCTGCAGAGATACCCGACTTCAGACCAGGCACATTCTTCAGCATCTTCAACGGGTCACGGAGCACTTACTTTCAAAAAGGAACCAGTGAGCCTCAGTGCTCATCTCTGATAAAAGTCAGTTCATGCAGAGCAGAAATGGCTACTGTTGTTACCAGATGAGCCTTTGGTGGTGATGATGTTTCAGGGTGGGCAGGTGCTCTCCATCTTTCATCTTGCTACTTCAAGTGTAAAATATTCCACAACTGTAGGCTGGTCTGGCATAAAAAACCCCCATAAAGTCAGCTGAGACTATGCTTTTTTTCTGCGTCTACATGAGCAAATGGGCAGTAATGTTTGTAGGAAGCTGCCATTTAATGATAAAAAAGATCTTGACAAATATAATTATTCATATTCAGTTTGTGAGGCTCATCGAGTTTTGTAACGTAGAAAAATTCAACACTTTCCACCTTAAATTCATCAAACTAAGAAGTTTATATCATGTATCAAACCACTAAGATACAGGATGTGAGATACACACTCTCAGTTTACTAATAACATAAAACCACAGTAGACATATTAAAGCACAGATCGCTGTAAACTTCCTTTTTCCACTGTGAAGTCAGAACCACATATATTTGGCACCATTTCACATTTTATGATCCATCTTGTTTCAGGTCAGAATTAACAGAAGAACATCCAGCACCTGATCTGAGTACATCTTTTTAAAAAAGTAAGCATTTTTCATCTTTACTTACTTTTAAGAATTATAAAAAATAACCGATGTTAACATTACAGAACAAATACTTGCATGATTCCATCCAAGTTATCAGAAATCCATCATGATGAGAAAATGAATCTTATGGAACTTTAACATTTTTTTCTTTAATATTTAATACTTTTAAGTGCTGAGGATTTATTTGAAGGATGGAGGTAACGGTTGGGGTGAGTGGCATCAAATTTGATTTTAGTGCCTGCAATGAAATATTTTTATACCTGAAATTACACTTAGTAATTTCTGTAGTGTCAGTATCTCTGTGTTAAAGGATGATTGAAAGTTTTTGTGCTTTGGCAAATTTTGGATAGTGCAACCCACATAATCGTTCTGCTCCACTTACAGCCATATTGAATAAATTAGAATAGTTTTTATATTTTGTTGTTGGTTTGATGTTTAGATTAGATCAACTTTATTGTCTGAAGAGACAATCTTTGAAGACAAAAAGAACAATTTCAGATAAATCCATTTTTTAAATTACAATAATAGTTACTTACTACTTACTCTTCAGTAAGTAAAAAGCTGAATCTACTCAAATACTTGTAGTTTTAGGAGTTTTTTTCTTACACGGTACTTTTTACTTTTACTTCAGTAACTTCATTATGAAGTATTTCTACTCTTACTTGAGTAAAATTCTGGATTTTCTACCCACTGAATGAAAAACAAACATATTTGAACCAAAAATTCACCAGACACACACCTGCAGTTTTTTATTGAAAGAAACGGATTTGGAAAAATTTATTTTGTTTATTGTTTTGTTACTTAAATGAATTATTCTTATTTTTATCCATAATATACCAAAGATTCCAATTAATTTTATATTTTTGGTCCATTTGATTATATAATTTTTAAATATTAAATGATTGATCATTTGATCAGTTACTCAGTACTTGACTAGACTTTTTACCAAATACGTTTTACTCATATTTTTTGGCTGCTACTTTTTTACTTTTACTTGAGTTAAAAACTATGTTGAAGTCGTACTGTCCTTACTTGAGTGATCCACAAGGCCCAATCCGTTATTAATGAGGTTGACACTTATACCTTAGGAATAAATGAAATATTTACACATGATCTAGACGTTGTAGTGATCACCCAGAACCTGAAGATATTTTACTGCTATTAGTGTTTGTATTTCGATTATTTTCTTGTTTATTTACACTCTGCCTAGTTGCTTAAGTTGTGTGTTTGATTTCTTTCCTTCACCTTTTTCACTGTGATAAGAGGAAGACAACGGATGGATGTCTGTTAGCACACTGAGCATCTAGTTTATCCATTTGTTTCCTGTTTTTATCTTTTGCAGAATGAGACCATCAGCAGTTCAGATGGTTTGTTTGGCTCTTGGGGCCGTCGGACTGATCGGGGCCATCAGGTGTTGCACCCTCCCTCAGTGGACAGTGGGGGTCAACGAGCATGAACACATGGCTTCAATGGTAACCATGTATTGTTTTAATAAGAGAACATGAAATACATTTTATGACTGACATTGACAATTATAGTTGTGTTTAGTTGGCTTTTATGTTTTATTAGTCAGCTATTATTGTACACATGTTTGGTTTAAATGTATTATGCATTTTCCCAGCACATAGTGCAGAATCAAGTAATTGTGTTACATTCAGTTGTTATCAATATGCTGCTTATGCCAAACAAAAGAAATTGCCTGCATGTGCGCTGGCAGCAGCCATTTCCTGGACTTCTCCAGCAGAGACCCTTAAAGGACAGGAAAACTCACACAACCAAACACACACACAACCGATTCCCAACATGGGCAATGATATCGCCTTAGTAGCTTCTGATTAGTGATAAATATGAACATATGCAATTTGTAAAGTTGTCTTTTTACAATACAACCAGAGGTCTGCCTCCATTTGACCCAAATATTGAAATTAATTAATTAGTTTCCTGACATCGTCATTCACCACTGAATGTAGGGTGAAGCCAGCTGCAGCAAGACAGCTCCAGGTCCAAACGGCCATGCAATTTAAAGGCTTGATGGATTTGACTGGTGTCCAATAGACGGGTAGACAAGGGAGTTAATTTGGTAAAAACTGGGCAGACGACACCAGGGTTTGTAAATACTTTATGCTA
>NW_006800073.1:1282234-1286760 GCF_000485575.1 Poecilia formosa
AAAAAGCTGCTAACAGATCCACATCAGGAAACGGTTTTAAGTTTCTCAGATACTCTGTTGCTCCTATATTATTTTCTTTTAAGGAAACATTTTGTTGTATTTTTGTTTCTTTACAATGATAATCAAAGATTATTAAAACTTTATCAGACACAGATGTTTAAATGATTTGGAAAAGGTTTGGCTACATGCAGAAAATGTTAAATTAATGAGACTTAGACAATAAGTAATAAAGGTTTCACTTTGGTACTAATAGTTTCTCAATAATTATTTTATTTCACAATTACAATGCTTATTTTTAAAATTTACATTATTTAAGAGATAAAAATATTCTAAAAAAAATGAAACTGATATATTGGGAGTCAGAAAAAAAAAATAGATGTAATTTTTTCAATCTGAGGTTATTTATTGAGAAGAAAGTCATCCATACAGTGTATGTAAATATCTGCTCCTGTGTCTTTGGGTGGGTAGGAACATCAAAGGGGTCTGTGGATGGACTGTGAGAAGCAGAGCACCAGACGGCTGGAGTGCAAACTGCATGACTCCATGGTGGCGCCACCCCTTCTACTTCAGGCCTTCAGGGCCATGACCGTCATCAGCTGCATCCTCTGTGGGCTCAGCCTCCTCATCCTGTTCTTTGGTTCCGACTTCACCACATGTGTTCAGAACCAAGACACCAAGCACAGAACCATCCTGGTGGCCGCAGTGGGCCTGCTGCTGGCCGGCCTGCTGGTGATCATCCCTGTCAGCTGGGTGGCGCACGATGTGATACACTATAACACAAAGCAAATTATTGGAGTTAGCATCTATATCGGCTGGGCAGCCGGTGTGCTGATGATCCTGGCTGGAGTTCTGCTCTGCTGCTTCAACAGACCCAGATCCAGCAGCTCCGGAGGAACCGCCAAGTTCTACTGCAACAAAGCTTTGTGAGTTGTTTTTCGATTTTGGCAAACCATTGATCATGATTTTTTTTAAAAATGGTAAACTTTTATTTCATTTAATATTTATTTAACCAGCTGAGTAAATAAGAACAAATTCTTACTTGTAGTAATGATGTGGTGGGAAGGTAAGAAAACATAGAATGTGCCAGGGCCGTGCAGAGACCACTAAAGGGGCAGGTGCTCAAAAAAACAAAAAAAGGGGCACATCTAACCGCATTCTAGGACAGAATATTAAAGCCCCACAGCTTTCAGAGTTTAATAAACAATGATAAATTACAAAATTGTGATATATACAATCAAAGCTAAGGAAAATCTCTATATAAAGCATACAACTATCCATATGTCAAATATTTAATTAGTAATTTCTTTCTGCAGGTCTATTTTGTTATAGGACAGTATTGCAATATTCAAACCCGCAATTTAGCAGGATATGTAAATCAGAGTTGGACCACCAGACATATTTTGTCTTTACAGAATTACACTATTAAAAATGTAAACAAGGGCACAATGCAACCTTTTAGTGACTGTCATCTATAAAACAGAGCTGCCTGTTTGCTGCAGTGGAGATGAAGATGGTCCATTCAGGAAAGCAGAGCTGCATCAAACTTTAAGGTGGAACTGCAGAAAAAAGAAAAAAACAAAAGCAAAAATTAAATTGTTAATGTATGTCACCATGAAAAAAGCCTACTGAGTTTTGCTTAAAAAACTTTTTTTTTTATTTAAATCACACATTTGTCTCATGAAGTGAAAAAATGATTTGCAAAACAAACTTATTTGTGCATGTCAGAAATCGTTTCTTGCTATTCTAAGTTTTAGTTTGTGACTCAAAGTTTTGCTTGTGATTCTCACATGACGTCATGGACCCAAAATCCCAACAAAAGATTTTTGATGTGTGCAAATAAAAGTTTATGTTTGGCAAATAACTTTAAGTTCATGAGACAAAAATGAGTTATTTAATTTAGAAAAAAGTTTTTTAAACTAAACTTTCTGTTTTAAAAAAGAAATCATTACAATTCCAAAAACTTTGATGACAATTTTATTTTACTTAACTGAGGTGTTTTTTTTTCATTGAATAAATGGGGGGGAAAAAATAACTTCATATTCTGTGAAGCAGACCCTAAACTTACTTAAAGTCTGGGTTGAGTTTTTTTCCCCTCTTCATTAATGACACTTTTATTACACACATTATATCTATCTTGGTAACTCAGGGTGAGTTATTTTTAATTCTGCATGAATATCCTTGTTGGTCTTTTATTTAAGTGCTATTTTCCTTCAAGATACATTTACCTAACGCCAGAATAAATGCAATGTACATTATGCAGCAAAGGACATTAGAAGACATATATCCATTATGGAGATGATCGGTTTTGGACGGGCGAGCCCCTATTGCATAAGCGATACTTGAGAATGACTGATATCATTAAATGATACAGGGAAGAAGCTTTTTAGTAATTTTGCTTTGCTAGCAAAGTCGTTAGCTAGCAGCTAGCTAATAGCACAACAACAACAGCCTAATGTCTGCGTGATAAAAATACTGAATCGATAGATAAGAACAGTTTTTCCTCACCTGGCTGTCTCCTCCCGCTCAGTAGATCTTCAGAGAAAGGCGGACGCAGAGGCCTGTCAGTGTCTGTTGTATTTCATTACCTCTCTGCTTAAACCGTGACTCCGTGCTGAAGCAGAAACGATACTTCAACGTTTTCAGTCATCTGACAAGAAGCAAGTCTACTCCACTTTATTCACCAAAAACATTTTTTTTTTAAAACACTTTTTCAAAACTGATTTTTATTTCCATTGAAATAAAAAACTGAAGAAGTTAATTATTGAATTCCTTCTAATTTTCAAAAATCACAATGTGGATAAAATTACCTTTGTCTTTCATATTTTTATGCTTTTCTGGATGATCCGAGGATTTATTAGATGGATGTTGGGTCGTGGTTTTAGTGTCGCAACTCAAGGAGAAAATTTTAATGATTTATGTTTCCTAAGGGAATGTGCAACGATACCAACTGCATTTCTATTACAAATGTGTGTAAATCTGTGTTTATATTTTGCTAATGTTGAATAAACTTCGCAATTTTATTAAATAAGAAATGAAAATCACATGTGAATAAGCTTGTTCACATTAAAATCATGGCAGTGACAGATGAGATTCATAATTCAGTCATGTTGCTGGCGATCATCAGCCATCAGAGGAGACGGCGGCGTTTTATTCAAGCCCCCTACAGCTGGGAGCGGCTACATATTCGACTTTACAGAAGAGCGATGGATTCAACACAACCTTTTATAAACTGTGCAATACTGTTTATAATACTTCTACCACTTACTGTCATCTTCCTCATTTCTGCCAGGACTAATGTCTGGTTGTTGATCATGTGACTCGTGACGCATCATGTGATGCAAAAAAAGTCTTTCAATATGGCTGAAAAACCACAGCAAAAACATGAGCTTTTTTAAGAAATTGGTGTGTTTCCAACAAGCAAATTCATTTTCATAATTTCAATTTGCGTAATTCTGTGGTTAATGGAAACACAGTTAATATTTGGTGGGATAAAGTGAGACATTAATAATCAGGGTTTCCTGATGCAGCTACTGAAGAGTCGAGACATCGCAAGCAACTTAAACACGTAAACGATGCAACTGGAGAATCTAATGTAAAAATGCAAACTAACAAAAACTAAATGCGAGTCATGGAACAGAACGTAACAAGAGAGGGAGCTGAAAACAGCCATGGGAACGACCGAATCCAGAGCTGAATAATCAGGAACTTAAATAGCAAACGAAACAGATGAGCATTGATGTGAACTTGACTGAGGCAGGAAAGTGACGCAACAACCAAGCAGAGAAAACAGAAGAAATGTTGAACAGCTACGGCAAAGACAATGCAGTCTTCATGCAACGTCACACTTTTGTGAACTTTCTAGCCGACAGCCATCTTGGCAGGCAGTTGCTATGGAGTTGCTATGACAACAATAAACAAGCCACAAGCTAAGAACCAGCTCTTGCCTTTTTCCTAACTTATAGAAAACATTACAACTATTACTTGATTATAAGTTTTGAGTGCCCTACTCACCTCTGTGTAATACTGTATCAGTGATATTTACTGAAGTACTTACTGCTGAACTAGTAAATTTAGCTTGGCTAATGCAGCTTTTATCTGCAGGCTAATGCAGACATGGGGCCTACATGTACGCACTCTCCCAGTCACCAGAACCTTGTTATAGTTTGTACGTCCTTTACAAATCCGTTTAACATGTTTTTGCATTCATGCATTTCAGGCTGTGAAACTCCTCCATGTTGTACGATTGACTCTTTGTGTTGACTAAGTCATTAACCATATCATAGTATGAGATCAAAGGCAGCTCGTCCACATCGTCTCACATATTTTCCTTCATCTCATTCGGGCCGATCCTGACAGCAGCCATTTTGTTAATGTATCTTTTTCTTGCACATTGGCCAAGAGTGTCCACATATTTTCTTTTTGTTGGTCTCAAAGCCACAGATCCGATGCGCTTGCCTACCAAGATGGCGCAGATCACTTCTGACTTGTGGTAACTATGTATTGGTATCGGCAATACCATCTCTGTG
>NW_006800073.1:1286770-1318508 GCF_000485575.1 Poecilia formosa
TATCATCTGCATAGTTATGGTAGCTAATCTTATTTCCTGTTATAACTTGAGCTAGTGGGAGCATATAAATCTTGAATAAGAGGGGCCCTAGTATTGAACCTTGGGGTACCCCACATGTGACCTTTGACCTCTCTGATGAGAAGTTTCCGATTGAAACAAAGAAATCCCTGTTCTTTATGTAAGATTCAAACCAGTTGAGCACTGGACCGGAGAGTCCGACCCAACTCTGCAGTCGATTCAGTAAGATGTCGTGGTCAACAGTGTCAAAAGCTGCACTGAGGACCAACAGAACCAGCACTGTGGTTCTTCCACAGTCTGTATTTATATGGATATCATTGAACACTTTGACTAGGCCAGTTTCCATGCTGTGGTGAGCACGAAAACCAGACTGGAAGGAGTCAAAGCGATTCATTATTGTTAGGAAGCTATTTAATTGTTTAAAAACTGCTTTTTCAATGACTTTGCTGATGAATGGGAGGTTGGAGATCGGCCTGTAATTCTGCAGTAGTGATTTGTCTAGATTGTTCTTTTTTTTAATCAGTGGTTTGATAACTGCTCTTTTCAAAGCCTGGGGGAAAACACTTGAAGACAGCGATGAGTTCACTATTTGGATCAGATCATTAGCAACGACAGGCAGGACTTTCTTAAAGAAATGTGTGGGTAGGACATCCAGACAGCAAGAACTGGAGCTTAATTGACTTATAATTTCTTCAAAGGTTTTATAATGAAGTAGTTGAAATTGGGTCATTTTTCCTGCATTTGTTTTGTTTGGGCACAGCATTGGTACTGACTTTGGAGTGGATGTGCAGATTAATCCTCTGATCTTTTGAATTTTCTCTGAGAAGAAACTGGAAAACTTGTTGCAGGCGGCATTAGATTGAAGTTCAGGTGGTAACGTCATAGGAGGGTTTGTGAGCCTGTCAACAGTAGCAAATAAAGCTCGAGCGTTGTTAAGGTTTTTGTTTATGACATCTGCAAAGAAAGCCTCTCTTGCATGTTTTAGTGTTGTGTGATAGTTACGTTGTCTTTCTTTGTAGATGTCATAATAAACGTGGAGTTGAGCTTTACGCCATTTCCGTTCGGCCCTACGGCAGAGTTGTCTTGCAGATTGAACTGTTTGTGCATTTCTCCAAGGAGATTTCTTCCTACCAGTCAAAACCTTCACTTTAATGGGGGCAATGTAATCAATGATATCTGAAAGCCCTCACTCTCTACAACCAGAAGCACAGAGTAGTGATGGGGCTATCTGAATCCAGGCTTCAAGGCTTGTACCGGGCGTGGCTGATGAAGCACCGCTTCGAGGCTTGTGTTGTCTTGCTGAAAACCACGTGACTGGCAACAAACGAGGCCTCGCATTGCATGGGTCACGTGACTGCTTCATTTTGCGTGTCGGTTTTCAAAATAAAAGCGCGATGAGCCCATTTGGTCACGCATCAGAGGATGATATTTGTCTTCAGTGGCCAAATAAAATGAAAATTGACCAACATATTTGATGTGTATTCATGGCACTCATCAAAATGTTTGTTACTGGTTTTCTCAATTGTAGATTATTGGTTTTTTTTTTAATAACTATATTTTTGTGATTTTATGATGTAAATCTCTTTGAACTGCATTGTTGCTGAAACCTGCTACACAAATAAACTTGATTGTCTGAAATGGAGGCAGCAAGAGGAAAACCTGACATCTGAGAATACTTTGAGATTATCCTCACAATAAAATTCTTCTTAGATAACAATAATTAACCCTCCACCTCCCAATTTCTCACCTTCTGCAAAGTTCCACTATTATTTGTAGTCTGATTAGCAAAGATACATCAGTCTTGCACAGCAGAAACAGATTTAATCTTGTTGCAGAACTAAAATTCAACATGTAGCCAAATATGAGGAATCAGAGCCAATTAGAAATCCAAGAAAAAGTGAACGCCCCAACAGACACTGCACTCTCAAGACATTAAAACATCAATTGTCTTTATTGTGAAATCCATCTATGACATAAAAGAAAACCCAACACCACCACTAACGTTCAACATAAACCAGGATTTGATTGGTTACAAATAATTGTAATAATTAAAACATATGACAATTAAATATGGTTTCATTGATTCTTCTGTTACTAAACATGAGTTTGATGAAAACTTTGTGACAATATTGCATTTAGTAATTTTTGGAAGTATGATCCAACTGAGTGACAAGACTGTTACAGTTTCACCAGCAGATGTCACTATAGAGCAATGAATGAAGCATCGAGTAACGAACCTTTTTGCAAAGCAAAGGGCTGGAAAGGTTCATTGCTTCATGAGGCTTCATTTGCCCATCACTAGCACAGAGAAACTAACTCGTTAATACTTATGAACGTAACGCATTGTTCTAGCAGTAAACATCAATAAACTCATGTTTAGCAACAACACAGTTAGCTAGCTATTCATTTTATGTCGTTTTATACCTTTTTCTGTGAATCTCTGTCTCGTTTGTTCAGTTAGCTTAACCAGCGATCAAGTAGCAGCTGAAAGGTAACAGGAAGGAGCGACTGAGGTGGTGGGCGGGACATTGCACCATTTGGCAGCAGCTCATTGACTAAATGTCAATGAGCTAAAACTGATGCTAGTAGTATTTCTGAAAAGTTAACCATTTCTTTACCTGCTGATCATGACAATACTTAATGGATAAAAGAATAGCCATTAATACTTAATGGATAAAGAATAGCTATTAAGCTAAAGACACCCTGTATTTTTATTCGGGTTGATGGGATTTTCATTGAAGCTATATTTAAATGTAGGTGACACACTTAGGAGTACTCTGCACTAGTCAAAGCACTATGCATGTAGAGGCCATTTACCATTTATGAAAAATTATTTGAGATAAAAATATTCTAAAGAAATGAAACTGATATTCTGGGAGTCAGAAAATAAAAATACATTTGTTTTTTTCAATCTGAGGTTATTTATTAAGAAGAAAATAATTAATACAGTCTAAGAAAATATCTGCTCCTGTGTCTTTGGGTGAATAGGATCTTCAGTGGGGTCTGTGGATGTGGTGTCTGAAGCAGAGCACCGGACAGCTGGAGTGCAAACTGCATGACTCCATTTTGGTGTCACCCCCTCTACTTCAGGCCTTCAGGGCCATGACCGTCATCAGCTGCATCCTCTGTGGGCTCAGCCTCCTCATCCTGTTCTTTGGTGCCGACTTCACCACATGTGTTCAGAACAAAGACACCAAGCACAGAACCATCCTGGTGGCCGGAGTGGGCCTGCTGCTGGCTGGACTGCTGGTGATCATCCCGGTCAGCAGGTATTGAGGATTGGAAAGGTGGCCAGCCCTTGAAATATATAAGTAAAAGAAATAACGCACACAGAACTAGGTTCCTTGCTGTTTAGGCCAAAACGGGCTGGAGAGATGTATTACAGCACATCTTACAGAAAATATCTTCACAGTTTCATCCTTTCAAAATCCAAAGTCTCTCCCTTTATGCTGCTGATATCACTTTTTAGTCTCATAAAACTCACTCAACTGGTGTGAGTTGGAAAGTTTCGACCAATGGCATCACTACCCTTAATTTACGTAGGACTTATAGTGGATGTGTATTGGGATTTCCAAGAAATAATTTCTGACCTCCTCTAAACCAACATCTGCTCCATTTCAGACATGCCGAATAACAATTAATCAAGGGGTGTTGTTCTTATCTGTCCAAACAGCATTCTTTCACAGTCATATTTGGTCCAATTCGGCTTCACACGAAAGGAAAGTGAGGGGGTCAGGTCAGGCTGACCAGAAAGGGATGCCAAAAGTCCTTTCACAAAAACAACTCCATAAATAGGATTTCCTCTCCAACACAGGTGGGCACATGATGTGGGAGATGAGATTGGAGTTAGCATCTATATCGGCTGGGCAGCCGGTGTGCTGATGATCCTGGCTGGAGTTCTGCTGCTCTGCTTCAACAGACCCAGATCCAGCAGCTCTGGAGGAACCGCCAAGTTCTACTGCATCAAAGCTTTGTGAGTTGTTTGTTTTTGCTATTTTGGCAAACTGTTGAATTCTTATGATTTTTTTAAATGGTACTTACATTTTTATGTTATTTAATATTTATTTAGCCAGCTGAGTTAATAAGAACAAATTCTTATTTGTAGTAATAATGTGGTGGGAAGGTAAGAAAACATAGGACGAGCTGTGGTATGTAAATGTTATGATTTAAAAAATTGTTAAAACTGTCACCATGTCGTGTCAGTTTATTAGACAGATAATCTGTGAAAAAATTGATCCCTTCCTCCTGCCTGTGTTACTATTGCTACCTGATGAAATGCACCACTTCCAACCAAAAACAACCAGTCAGAGCCAGGAGCAGGGTCTTATTGCTGTCAATCAAGTCAATGTACACACTGCTCAATGTGCTAATAGAGGAGAAAGAACCTGCCGTTACCTGAAAACCATTTATCTGTGGTTTATCATCGGTGGCTACGCTAACTAGCCTGAACAGTCGTGGCAGACTCTGTTGCAGGTAAGAAGCTGTAGCATAGCTGAGAGAAAGGGATAGGGTGTGAGCAGCACTTGCACGAGAGTGAGTGGTTGCACTAAGACCCTCTTCCTGATTCTGATTGGTTGTTTGTGACAGAGTGGTGTATTTCTGTAGCTAGAACTGGGAGGAGACATAGGAGCTCAATTGTTAACAGATTGTCTCATATAACACTGTCACAATACAGTAATATTTCAAAAAAATATGTAAAAAAAACTTTATTATAAAAGTTACATATTTCAGCTTTAAAAGACATCATGATTGCAGGAAGTGTATATGATGACATGGAAAGGTTAAAAACATAAATACTTCTGCAAGTAGTTTTTGGCAGGGCAGCACTGATTGATAGATGCTGAAATGCAACAACGCTGGTTTCTCTCCACAAGGGACTTTAATTGGTTTAATTCACCATTAAGTTTGTGACAACTGCTGTTTCTCCCTATTTGACTGGGACTAAATGCAGTCCAATGGTTCCTCTGCCAGAAAAATCTATTAATAGCATTTAAAACAACGTTTTTTTATTGCCAAAGGTGGCAATAAAAAAATGTAAAAACTAAATATGTTGTTACTCTACAACCACCAGATGATGAAATTGGGAATTAGTTTTCCCAGGTTCGCATTCTCGGCTGCTATCTGACTTCATCAATGGAGCAACTAGACTAACAACTAGGAACTCCATCATCCATAGCCAGTTGAGTTGGTTTGAGCATCTAATCAGGAAACCTTTTGGACTCCGCTGCTGTTGCCTTTTACCTCAGCAAACCAATCTCGGATAAGAGGAAGACAATGGATTGTTACCAAAGCCAGAAGAACACCAAGAGCAGCGACGTCCTTAATTATTTGCTTTCTGGTTTTGGTTTTTGTAGAAAGTCATCAGCAGCAGTTCAGATGCTATGTGTGACCTTTGGAGTCATCGGGCAACTTGGGGTCATCGTCTGTGGCATCCTCCCTCGCTGGAGAGTTTCAACCTACATAGGAACGAACAGTCTGAACTCACAGGTATCCAGAGATTATGGCTCAGAGGAAATCAAAAGGCTTTTTACGATTTATGATTTAAATAATAAATTTTGTTGGCTCTTGATTTACTACTCAACTATTGTATATGCAGAGTTATTGTTTGTTTTTAGCAGTATATCAATTACTAATCCTCAGGTGTTTAGCTATAAATGAAACAGACTGTTGTGAAGAAAGATTTAAATCTAGAGGAATTGAAGGCAACAGCCAGGCTAATCTGGTAAAGAACTCATTTAAAAAAAAGTTCTCCCAGTATTCTGGCATTTAGTGAAATAATTAGTTTTTTCTATCTGATTTAATGTTAGGTGATGAGAAAAAGGTGTTTTTTACACAGTGTATGTAAATGTCTGTTTCTGTGTCTTTGGGTGTGGAGGATCTTCATGAAGGTCTGTGGATGGAGTGTGTGACGCAGACCACTGGACAGCAGCAGTGCAAAATGTATGACTCCATGCTGGAGTTACCCTCTGACCTCCAGGCCGCCCGGGTCATGACCGCCATCAGCTTCATCCTCGGTGTTCTCAGCCTCTTCATCATGTTCTTTGCTGCCGACTTCGCCACATGTGTTCAGAATGAAAACACCAAGCCCAAATTGGTCCTGGTGGCCGGAGTGGGCCTGCTGCTGGCCGGCCTGCTGGTGATCATCCCAGTCAACTGGTCAACATACAACACAGTGAGAGACTTCCACAGCTACTGGTTAATGAATTCCCGGAAGAGAGAGATAGGAGCTAGCATCTATATCGGCTGGGCAGCTGGTATGATCCTGATCCTGACTGGAGCTCTGTTCTGCTGCTTCGGCAGACCCAGATCAAGCCTCTCAGGTGGAACCGCCAGGTACCACAGCAACAGAGCTTCAGGTCCAAACGACGACACAATTTAGAGGCTTTTCGGAAGGGACTGGTGTCCGATATACGGGTAGACCAGAGGGTTGAGTTGGTAAAAACTGGGAAGACACACAGGAAACTGTAAATACTTTATGCTGCCTAAAACTGAATCCGATTATTAGTTTCATAATTCTAGCTGCTGGTGCTTTAACAGTTGAACTCTGTAAATCTTCACTTCCAACATTCTGTAAGTTCTTTGTTTTTTATTCTATTTTGGCAAAACTGTTAAAATCCCATCATTTTTTCCCTATAAAATAAATGTTACGATACAAAAACTGTCTCTGTAAGCTGAAAAATGTGATTTCATAGGAACTTTGGAAACTTCTCAAAATAATTACTTTTTTTTTTCTTTCTTAATCCCTGATATGTTTCATTTATGCCACGATTTATTTTCTCCAGATCAGAAAGCTGCTAACAGATCCACATCAGGAAACAATTTTATGACAGTTTCTCAGACACTCTGTTGCTCCTGTATTATTTTCTACTAATTAAACATTTTGTTCTATTTTTGTTTCTTTACAATGATAATCAAAGATTGCTAAAGCTTTGTCAGACACAGATGTTTAAATGATTTGAACCATATGCAGAACATATGGAGTGAAAATCCTCCAGTAAGTAAAATAACACCAGACTCCGATCCATCAGTCAGCCATTTCGTCCTGTGTAGAGATAAATATAAAATGTTATTTATACACATAGAAATTCAATAACTTAGAATCGAAAGGCAATTTATTTCACTTAATTATATTCTCTTGGTGAATAAAGTAAAAGGCAAATCAGAATATCTCACAAACTATAAATATCAGTCAGCAACATGACTTAGGAATTTGATTGGAACCTGTTGGACAAAACAGATACTGTAAGAACCACCCAGATCATTTTTATGGATTAAAGACTCAAACTGCAGCGGGACACTAAAAATCCACACTTAGCTGCGAACAGCTAACGTAGCATAGCTGACATAAACATTAGCTCCCGCTAACAGAAACATATAAGGACGGCAGAGTACCAGACTTATAAAACGTAACCTGAAACCATTTATAATTACTCCATGTCACATTATAATCGGAGGGCAAAGCCTGCAGGTTTAGCTCCTACTTACTTCAGAGGACAGACCACCGGGATGCTCCGTCTGGCTTCTGGGTTTGCCGGGCTATTTTTCCGGCCAGCGAACCATTCCGCCACCCAGTGGTCCTTTTTCAGACCACTTTGTCTCCAGTACCCCTCAAAATGCACAATATGTCTATAAATAATTTTAGAATATTATAAGAAAGTGCTGAGATCTACAGTTTTCCACCGAACTAAAGTATTTGCCACTTCGGCACAGTGAGAAACGCTCAGAGGATAAAAACACTGGACTCAGAGCAAAACTCAGATGACCCAGCTTTCTACTAGCATGTAAACGCACCATCTACACCAGTGTTTTTCAACCTTTTCTGAGCCAAGGCACATTGTATTCATTGAAAAAATCACGAGGCACACCACCAACCAAAAATGTAAACAATGTCTTCAAAAATACACCCTAACAGTGCCACAACAATGTGGTCTTAAATTTAAAGAGGTTGTAGAAAACTTCAGTGTTTTACAAACTAATTCTGTCCACAAGCATTCTGTTAGCCATTCTCTACATTTTACTCACTCAGTGTGAAACCTGTGCATGTTTGGATGAACACAAAGCTGATATTCTGGCAGGAATTGAAGAAAGACACACGAAGCTCTTCCTCAACAGCTCTCGGTCTCTCTTTGTTTTTAGTTTTTATGGTAGTTAGGCTTGAGAAGCTCACTTCGCACAGATATGTTGTGGAAAATGGGAGCAATTCTGTAAAGTCATGTTCTTGCCAACAACTGCTGAGCTGTATGGGTCCCTAACCCAGTCAAGGCATTCAGTGAAGGCTGAAGAGAAATAAAATGACATCTTCTCCTCGAGAGTTTTTAAATGCGTACTGTAAAGAGAGGAAAAATTCTTGAACTTTAAAAACCTTTTGACTCGTTATATCCTCTCTATGCCCGGGTTCAGAAAAATGCTGTGCACAAAGACTGAGATCACACAGAGATAACAGCGTCACAATAATCAGCATTTATTCAAGACAGATGCATACTATGACCAGACAAACATCACAAAACATCAGAAACCTCAGAGCACAAACAACACATGAATTTACCTGAGAGAGAAAAAGACAAAAGATGGAAACGACAAACAAAAAGCAAAGACGTCTTTGGAGAAGTTGCAAGCGCAAAATCTAATTTGTTACTTCTGTGTAGAAAGTTTTATCTTCTTTTCTTTAATTTATTCAAATATGGCGTACCTGTGCTCATCCAACCAGGAGCTATCTCTGACCCTCTATCAAGCTAGAAACCCCTGCCGTGTTTACGGCCTTTCACAGATGAGTGTGAAAAGCTACAACTTCCACTGTATTGTTTTCCCACAGACAAAAGGCAGTTCAAATGATCCTAGCAAACCATCTGCTGTAACTACAGGTAACATAAAGGTCAATAGGCCAGAATGCATTACTAATTTCAAAACCACAATTAGGCCATTTGAATCAAGACATGTTAAGTTTTAAAACTAGCTTATTTTAAATTTATTTTCTCAACAGTACCTATTATTTCACACAGTGCAGCAGTGTGAACATTTTGCCATTTCTTGGTTAGTGAGTTGGACAGCAATGTATGTGGGAAGCTGCCACTGCAGCCCAGTTTTGCAATGTAGAAACATTCAAAACACAGGATGTAAACTAAGATGTTGACATCCTGTGTCTTACCACTCAGGCTGTGANGACGACTAAATTTAGAGGTTTTATGGAAGGAACTGGGGTCCAATAGACGGATAGACAAAAGGTTGACAAGGGAGTTAATTTGGTAAAAACTGGGCAGACGACACCAGGGATTGTAAATACTTTATGCTATAACTGAATCTGATTATTAGTTCCATAATTTTAACTGGTGGTACTAAAATGGTTGAACTTTGTAATTTTCCTTTCCATTATTTTCTAAATTCTTTGGGGTTTTAAAGAAATCCTATAAATCCATATAAAATAAATGTTACCATGCAAAAAGTGTCTCTAACCAGAAAAAACTGGATTTCATAGAAACTTTTGAAAACTTTTCAAGATAATTACATTCCTCCTGTTTTTTGCTTATTTAACCCCTGTTATGTTTAATTTACTCCACAATTTATTTTCTCCTGTTCAGAAAGCTGCTAACAGATCCACATCAAGAAACAGTTTTATGATAGTTTCTCAGATACTCTGTTGCTCCTATATTATTTTCTACTAGTGAAATATTTTGTTCTATTTTTGTTTCTTTACAATGATAATCAAAGATTATTAAAACTTTATCAGACACAGATGTTTAAATGATTTGGAAAAGAAGGTTCGGCTACATGCAGAAAATGTTAAATTAATGAGACTTAGACAATAAGTAATAAAGGTTTCACTTTGGTACCAATAGTTTCTCAATAATTATTTTATTTCACAATTACAGTGGTTATTTTCAAATTTTACATTGATGCATCCTTCTAATAATAAAAATCAAATTTCAGTTAAAAATAAAAGTCACAATCAATTTTACATTGAATAAAGCTTTATACATAATATTGTAAACTATTAATTCAATTTATGTTGGAAACATATTAATCACAAGAAACACAAAAAAAGTGCAAATAAATCACAAACAGGCAATTTAATTTGCTCACCGATCTCACAAGAGGACAGTGCAGCAGCACAAATGGCGCCGCCTCTAAATCAATCAATCAATCAAATTTTATTTGTATAGCACATTTCAGCAGCAAGGCATTTCAAAGTGCTTTACATAATTAAAATAAAAACAGCATGTAATAAACAGTGAGAAAGAGAAGTTTTATTTCTGTTCAGCTGGAGAAAGTTTTGGCACATCCACACATGTATCTGTTCTAAGCATCTGTTCAGTGATTGGATGGGGTCAAAGGTCACCAGGTATGCCAGCCTTGCACACCACTCATCACTTGCAAGCAGCTTTGCGTAATCCGACCCCTCATTTGACAGATTCACTCCGAGTTCATCCCACAGCTCATACACACGGGCCAGTACCTTGCCCCGCGACAACCATCGGACCTCTGTATGACACAGCAAGGTCTTATGCTCCGCTCCCATTTCCTCACACAAAGATGCAAATATGCGGCTTTTCACAGGTCTTGCCTTCATAAAGTTTACCATCTGCACAAGATCATTGCACAGGATGATGGAGCCAGGTCTGCTGGTAAAGTCTAGGCCATGAGGGCCTCACGGTGTAAGAAATGGTGCATAATCATTACATCTGGGTTTCTTTCCTTCACTCTGCTTACAAAGCCTTTGGTGCGCCCGACCATGGCTGCAGCTCCATCAGTGCAGACACTCGTGCAGTTTTCCCACTTAAGTCCTCCTTGTTCTAAATATTCTGATGTGACCCGGAAAATTTCCTCTCCTGTTGTCCTTTCTGGCCTTGGAAAATAGGAAGTTTTCTCTGATTGCGGCCCAGCCACAAAATGCACATTGGCCAAGATGTCCACTAATATCAGTACACTCATCAAGTTGCAATGCAAATTTCTCACTGATACAGATCTTTTCTTTGGTACCCCTGATTATTCACTCTGCCAGATTCAGCAGTGCTGTGACCTCTCACATAACACACTTCCCTAAATCTTGAAGAGGTTATTCTTGATTGTTGCAGCCTGTGCCACTCATGAATATAGCTCTGGTCTCGTGTTGATGTCTCAGTCCTGTGAGCCATATCAAAGGATAATTGCAAACTCTGCAAATGAAACTGTTCCTCTTCAGTGCAAACCCAGACACACCCTGTTAGTGACAGATGATGAGAACAAAGTGGAAGAGGAGGAGAAGGTGATGCAACTCTATACATCGGGTTACTAGTTTGGGTTCCTGATAGGACAGTACACTTCCTTTTCGCACAAGTCCAAATTCAGAATCCACAATTAACTTTTAATTTTACTCACATTTGTTGACTATGAGTATACATGGGTGAGGAACTCTGATCTTTTAGAAATGTTTCCCATCAGAAGTCGTTTACTAAGTGAAACTTTAAAGAGCAGCTTCTGAAGATATAAAATTACAAACAGATTCGCAATCAACATTAAAACAAGACATGTGGAACTGGTCTTGTTTTAATGTTATGATGAAAAAAGATGATTAAAAATGGGAGGGCGCTGTAAACACAATCCCATTTGAGCTCTTCACAAGAAACATGCAAACGTAGTGAGACGAAATAACATGGAGGCCTGAAGGAAAACGGCCACGTGTTTCTAAAAACAACAACTTTGAACCTGAACTCAGCTGAACTTGAACGTCTTCAGCATCTTTAACGGGTCAGGGTGCACTTACTTCAGTGTTTCTCAACCCTGGTCCTCAGGCCCCCCGGATGTGCCTCTGTTCCAGAACAGCTGATTCAAATGACTGCATGACCATCAAGTGCTGCAGAAGCCTGTTAATCACCCAGAGGTACAATTCAGGTGTGGCAGAAGGGAAACACCTAAAACATGCAGGGCAGGGGGGACTGAGGACCGACGGTGAGAAACACTGACTTACTTTCAAAAAGGAACCTCTGAGCCTCATGAAAGTTGATTCATGTTGAGACGAAATGATGGCTGCAAACATTGATGGACACATCGAGGAGAGCGCCACGCATCAGCCACTGTTACCAGACACGGCAGTGATGATGTTACAGCGAAGGCAGGTGAACAACCTGCTCACCATATTTCATAATGCTGCTTCTAATGTAACATATTCAACAACTGTAGAAACTGCATATAAAACCCCAGTTAGATAAGCTGAGACTGGCACAATGTTTATATGTGCCTTTTATTTGCACATATAAACATTGCTGTTTATATGTGCAAATAAACAGCAATGTATGTGGGAAGATGCCACTGCAGCCCAGTTTTGCAATGTAGAAACATTCAAAACACAGGATGTAAACTAAGATGTTGACATCCTGTGTCTTACCACTCAGGCTGTGAGATACACTCCCTTAATTTATTAATAACATAAAACCACAGTAGAGATGTTTACCCTCTGATGCATACGTGGGTCTTTTTTGACACGGTGAGGTAATTTCTTTGCATTATCTTTGCACAGCAAAGTTTTCATCACTTCATTCCAGGTGTTCCTCAAAAACACATTACTGATATCACAATTAAAATTTTTAATTTACCTTTTATACATTTACATAGGGTAGTAATTATCTTCAATTACTACCCCATTGATCCGTAAGTGGGTCAATAATGACCCGCATTCATTTCTTATGAATAAAATTCTTTTCTGAACCAAACACACTGAGTCCTTAGTGTCACCTCCGAGTAATAATATTTTACACAGCAAGAACTCTTACATACAAGTATTATCTTTATTTTTATCTCACAAATGTGTGTGTGTGAGTGTCAATCATGAGTATTGTGACAGCGTTATTGTCACAAATCAACATATTACCCTTCTTCAAAGTTAGCCAACACTAGTTATCTAACCAACTGGCTAACATTACCACCTATACTTTATTGTACATGTGTATTATTTGTGTGTGCGTCTCTGTGTGTGTCTGACATACTGGATGAGAAAACCAAAAGAGAAAATGTGTTGAATGACATACAAAACCTGTTGAGTTCTAGGTTTTGTTCTTTTATCATCTCAATAAATAAAATAAAGAATCATAGCTATATAAGTAAATGCATAAATAAATGAGCTGGAAAAGTATAGCGTGCCTTCTCTGGGTCGGGGAGGATGTCCTGTCCCAAGTGGAGGAGTTTAAGTATCTGGGGATCTTGTTCACCACTGTGGGAAAAATGGAGCAGGAGATCAACAGGCGGATTGATGCAGCGTCTGCAGTGAAGCGGTGCTGCACCGGTCTGCCCTGGAATAAAACGTAGTAGAAAGTATTAAATAAAATATTAATTTGAACTAAAATGACAAAAGTAGCTTTAAAAACACATTGATTCTAATACGGGTCAAAAAAGACCCACTTACAGAAGTGGCAGACATGCATCAGAGCGTTGGAGCTCAGACCACTTCGAGTTTCCTTTTTCCGCTGTACTTGTGAAGTCAGAACCACACGTATTCTTCCGCGGTGCAGTCTGTGGTCCATCCGCTTAGTCAGAATTAACAGAAGAACCTTGATCCAACGTCATCTTCTAAAAAGGTAAACATTTTTCATCTTTATTTAGTTTTAGCATCAAGAAAAAAATAAATATTACTGAAACAGAAGAAATAATTGCATAAATAAATCCATCATGATGAGAAAATGAATCTTTAATACTTTTAAGTGTGCTATGAGGAGGGCAGTAATGGTTCGTGGCATCAAATTTGCTTTTAGTGCCTGCAATAAAACTTTTTTTTTTTTTTACCTGAATTGACACGTAGTAATTTCTGTAGCTTCAGTTTCTCTGTGTTAATGGAGGACTGAACCTTTCTGTGCTTTGGCAAAGTTTTGATAATCCAACCCACATAGTTAATCGTGTTGCTCCACTCAAACTACAATATGTTCACATGCGACTTGTTCATCAGATTAAAAGTAGCCTTACAAAATAACAACCTTTAAGCAGGAGTTACTTTTTTATTAAACCTTCTATTTTTAACGATATTTTTTCTTGTTTGTTTTTGATCAATGTTTCTCAGTTATTTTGCCCCCATCGGGACCATAATTATTTTTCACGACTCCCATGTGCCGTTCCCTTGTCAGAATTGAAATACTATTGCAAATCTGGTAATAGAATAAATTATCTGTACAAACCACTGGCTCCAGCATTGTATGACCTTGTTATCAAAACAACTGTTTTATTGTTATAAGTCTCAAAATAATTTCCAAGTCCAGTTTATTAAGTCAGTCAGTAACATTTAATCAAGACTCATTGTGACTGAGAAAAAGAGCAAATGATTCACCAGGATGTGCATTTTTAGACTTAACACAGTAATTTTTCACAGTAAGCACTGGTTATATGTCAGCTTCTTCAGTTGCAGCAATATTGTTTATATTTTCACGTTGTCAGATGAGGAGATTAATCCATAACTCATTCATCCTCAGCTCTGTTTACAACAGGGCTGTGCAGCTGCTTCTACTGGCTTCAACAGGCAGCATGTTGATTAGTTTGAACGCTGCTTTACTCACTGCATGAAAAACAAACACGTTTTAACCAAAAGTTCATCAGGTACAGACACACACCTGCAGTTTTTGTCCAAGTTTCATAAGTTTTTTTATTTAAACAAACTGATTTGGAAAAAAGATTTTGCCTGATTTTGTTATTTTTATCTTTTTCTTATTTTGTTTTAAGAATTGACCTTTTTTGTGTCTGGAATAAAATATGATTTATTTTTTGTTGCTTGTATGAATTATTGTCGTTTTGGGCCTTTAAGTACCAAAATTTCCACTTAACTTTATATTTTAGTTTGTCTGATGATGTAATTTCATGACTGTTACCAAAGCGAAGAACAGAATGAATTGCAGCGTCTAATTTGCCTCCTGTTTGTGTCTTTTGCAGAATGAGACCATCAGCAGTTCAGATGGTTTGTTTGGCCTTTGGGGCCGTCGGGTTAATTGGGGCCATCAGGTGTTGCACCCTCCCTCAGTGGGTGGTTTGGGTCTACAGGAGTGAAAACAGGACTTCAAAGGTATTGTTTTAATTTCAGAACATCTAAAGACATTTTTTGGCTCACATTGTCAATTACAGTTGTGTTAGTTGGCTTTTATTTTTTATTAATCAGTCTTTACTGTATACACACGGTTAATGTCTGGTTTAAATGGGTGCTGTTAGCTGGTTGCTAATTCCTGACGTCAATATTCACCAATGAATGAAGCACTTTGGAGACCTCTGGACTAGTCAAAGCGCTCTGCACAGGTTATTTACCATTTATGAAAAGTTATTTGAAACCGAGTTAAAAATATTCTTAAACAAAACTGACAATATTATGGCAATCAGTAAATAAGATAAATTATTTTTTTTCATCTGGGAGGGACTCAGAGCTGCTGCTCCTTCACATCGAGAGGAGCCAGTGGCTCGGGCATCTGATTAGGATGGTCGCCTCCCTGTTGAGGTGTTCCAGGCACGTCCCACCAGGAGGAAGACCCTGGGGAAGAGCCAGGACACGCAGGAGGGACGATGTCTCTCAGCTGGCTTGAGGTTTCCCCAGATGTTCCCCTGGAATAAGTGGCTGGGGAGAGGAAAGTGTCCTTACTTAGGCTGCTACCCCCACGACATGACCCTGGATGAGCGGAAGAAGATGGACGGATGTTTTTCTCAGTCTGATATTAAAAAGAAAGTCATCCATACGGTGTATGTAAATATCTGCTCCTGTGTCTTTGGGTGGGTAGGAACATCAAAGGGGTCTGTGGATGGACTGTGAGAAGCAGAGCACCAGACAGCTGGAGTGCAAACTGCATGACTCCATGGTGGCGCCACCCCCTCTACTTCAGGCCTTCAGGGCCATGACCGTCATCAGCTGCATCCTCTGTGGGCTCAGCCTCCTCATCCTGTTCTTTGGTGCCGACTTCACCACATGTGTTCAGAACCAAGACACCAAGCACAGAACCATCCTGGTGGCCAAGGTGGGCCTGCTGCTGGCCGGCCTGCTGGTGATCATCCCTGTCAGCTGGGTGGCGCATACGCCATACGCCTTGATGGTGAGAGACACGCCAGTGAGGTTCATGAAAGGAGCTAGCATTTCTGTTGGCTGGGCAGCCGGTGTGCTGATGATCCTGGCTGGAGTTCTGCTCTACTGCTTCAGCAGACCCAGATCCAGCAGCTCTGGAGGAACCGCCAAGTTCTACAGCAACAAAGCTTTGTGAGTCGTTTCTTTTTGCTATTTTGGCAAACTGTTGAATTCTCATGATTTTTTGTGTTTTTTATTGTACTTACACCGTGTTCCAAATTATTATGCAAACTGGATTTAAGTGTCTTAAAGATAATTTTTTTGTTGTGCCATTAAACTCAGAGATGGTTCTGGGTCTCAAGGCTCAAGACCAGATTGTGGTCTTGAGCCACGTTCCCATCCTTGGCTGCTACCCGACTTCACCCACAGGGCAACTAGGCTAGCAAGTAGGAACTTCATCATCGTGGCTAGTTAAGCATCTGATCAGGAAACTTCTTGGCCTACGTTAGTGTTGCCTTTTACCTCAGCAAACCAATCTTGGATAAGAGGAAGACAATGGATTCATTGCTGCCAAAGCCAGAAGACAACCAGGAATATATTGCAGCTACATTAATTATTTGGCTTCTGGTTTTGTTTTTTGTAGGACGGTTCAGACGGTATGTGGTGCTGTCGGGGTCACCGGACTACTTGGGGTCATCGCTTGTTGCGTCCTCCCTCGCTGGAGAGTGTCAGTCTACACAGGATCGACCAACGTGACCGCACCGGTAACCATGTGTTATGTGGAAGAGGGCATCAGAAGCTCCCATTCCTGTATAAGATGGATCTGATAATGCCAGCAAGTGGAATGTACCCTTGGCTCAAGGAGCTGTTAATTATTGACAAACTTGTTGGACCAATGGAAGTTCCAGCCTGGACAAGCAGAGAGGGGGGTAATATTTCCAATGAACAAGCAGAAAGTTTCATTTTATCAATTAGTGATAAACGAGTCCTTTACCAGGCTATGCTGGTAAAGGACTCGTTTCATTCTCAAAACAAAAGTTTTCTCAAAGGCCTGGAAAATAGAAATTATTTTGTTATTCTATCTGATTTAATGTTAGGCTATGAAAAAAATGTTTTATACAGTGCAAATGTCTTTTTCTGTGTCTTTGAAGGAGTTGGTGATTTTTGACGGTCTGTGGATGAGCTGTGTGAAGCAGGACACTAAGCAGCATTGTAAAGTGCATAACTCCACCCTGGATTTACCCTTTGACCTTCAGGCTGCCGGCCCCTTGACCATCATTAGCTGTGTCCTCAGTGTGATCAGTCTCTTCATCCTGTTCTTTGATGCCAACTTCATCACATGTGAGCAGAACAAAGATGCCAGGCCCAAAATCACCCTGGCTGCAGTGGGGCTGCAGATGGCCGGCCTGCTGGTGATCATCCCGGTCAGCTGGGTGGCGCATACTACTGTTAGAGACTCCTACAACCCTAAGTTACTGAATGTCCTGAAGAGAGAGCTGGGAGTGTGCATCTATATCGGCTGGGCAGCTGGTGTGCTGATGATCCTGACTGGAGTTCTGCTGTGCTGCCTCAGCAGACCCAGGTCCAGCTGTTCAGGAGGAACCACCAGCTACTACAGCAACAGAGCTTCAGCTGCAAACAATGACGTCATTTAGAGGCTTTATGGAAAGGACTGGTGTCCAACAGACGGGGAGACAGGGGAGCTGAGTTGGTAAAAACTGAGAAGACGACACTAGTGACTATGGCATAAATACTTTATGCCAAGCATAAGTAGATCTGATTATCAGTGCCATCATTTTAAGTGTGTGTGCTTTAAAGCATGTACTCTCTATATGTTAATTCAGGGCTTAAAGTGAAAAAAATCCTGAGCCTGAACTTATAGTGGTGATAGGAATGAACTATACCGTTGCTATTGCCACAGTTTAATGAAAAGTGTCTTTGAATAGAGCAAACAATTGCTTCTAACAATACAATTAACAAGCTAAACACTCAAATTTAAATAAGACTTCAGTACATTTCAACTCAAAGCAAAATATAAAATGTCTGTCCCCTAGAGGTTCGCCTTACGGGCAAAAATCCCTCAACATTGAATAAGAGTCCTTTCAGTCAATGTTTTTGCAAGTAATTTAGAACATGCAACATTACAAACGAAATCAGTGTTTCTCAGCCTTTTTCAGCCCAGCACCCCCAGCCTTTATCCAGGTCCCTCACTGCCCCCCACCAAAGAATTTGCAGGCTACTTTGCACTGACCATTGTTTTATTATTAATATTACTGTCACTATTGTTGATGTTTAGACTTTTATGCTTGTTTCTGTATTTATCATCAAAATAATTTCCCAGAGAACAAAAAAGCCATGGGAATAGAAATTGTTTTCACAGGTGTTTACGAAAAATGCAATGAACATTCAAGTTAAAATCAGTAGGCCTAACAGCAGCCAATCAGTGGAAAAATATTCTTATTTTGTGCCATTTTCTAGTTGTTAAATATTCCACAAAATGACCAGATAAAAGATGAACAACATGCCAGTTTAAACTTTGAACTATTTACAAACCGACTGAGCTCTGCAGCATTAAAACATGGATAGAACCGTAACTACATTAATCACAGCTCTTCTTCTCTTCTGGTGGTGCAGCTCTGTGCTGCCTTCAGGAGAATGGGACATCAGAGCATCATCCATAAAATTTCACCCACATGGCATTTATTGTGCAAACCAGAGCTTTCAGTGGAAAAACAAAAGTTCCTTTTAATGCCATATAAATATGAGACAGAAACATGGATTATATCTTTATATAAACCTGTCTATTGATTATAGATTAATAGTTTTACTGGACAGAAATTACAAAGAACAAATCTGGTTCTTAATCAAATCCTAATGAGTCAAATTGAAAGTGTCATGGAGTCGTCAGCCTCATGACATTAACACTGACATGAAAAATAATACTGAAGAAATAAAAATATCAAATCTAATTAAAAACATAAATAAGTGATAAGTTATTTACTGTTATGGTCTGTAAGATATATTTATTCTCAGTACTAGATGTGGTCTCAACAAACCCATGGCACTAAAACAATATTATTTTACCTTTTATCTGGAAATAGTGTCTGTTTATTCTTGCCATACTCTGTATTAATTATTGCTCGAAATGTCTTGCCATACCAGTTTATTCCTCTGTATTTACTTTAGTTTCTTAGTTTATTGGGGCCTGCCATAAGCAATGCATAGGGAGAGCAGTGACTGACCTGCAAAGCAGGTCAGACACTGCCTCCATGCATTGCATGGCAGGCACCTATTGTTCTACACCCAATAGAATGTCTCTTTATTATTATTATAAATATAATTTATTATTCTTCCGCTACCGTTAATGCGGCTCGTACCGCTGCGTGTACACCCACAAAAGTGGTATCAAAACGAGCGGCTCGATCCCGGCAAGTGAGCTATTACTTTTAGTGGGATTCTGAGATAAAATGACGACATAAATTTAAAAAAACGAAAAAACTTTAATCTGAGGAACTCACAGCATCACTAAGATTTCTTTCTGAAACACACACACAGGACAGTGGAGGTCTGACTTCAAAACTCTCTTTAAATCCCCCTCACAGGCACAAATAGCGGCCTATTGATTTCAAAGTTGGTCATGACATAGATACACATGCCTGCTCCTGTAAAATGTTTTCAAAATTTTCCTAGGGCTTATGGTTTTTTGTCAGGGTCTTCGAGACTGACGCTGGGTGTCTCACAAGTATAGAAACCTGCAGCTTGTCTGACAGCGAGAGCCAGCCCAGGTGCAGATAATTAATTACCATAGCAACGGGCCCTAGACAGAGGCAGTGCGTATTCCCACAGCGCTGAATCAGATCTCACAATGCATTGTGGGAAGAATACATATTTCCTGTGACTTTTCATGTTTTGCTTACATAAAATTATTATTTGTCTGAATTTTTGAGTGTAAATTCAAATCTTTACTGTGAAAATTGAAATTGTTTTTAGAAATTAACTATTACCAAATTTCTTCATGTTTTTTACTTTGGACCATGACTGAGAATCACATGTGCGAAGCTTATATGGTGACACATATATCATAATATGCCTGACAATATTCACAGCTACTCTGTGTTAGTGTTGGGTTAAGTATGTCAGACTTACTTATATCTATTTTTCATGACAAATTTGAAACGCTGGGTTTAAAGGGATGGGCACAGGTGGCAGGCCCCTCAAAATTTCTGCTGGAATTTTCTAGTTCTTGCATTTTGTTCTTCATTCATTTAATTTAGTTTCCTTTGATTAGTATTATCCTCTCTTGGTTTATTGCTATGTCCACTTTAGTTTCTTTCCTGTTGCTAGATTTATTTTATCATGTATTGACCATCATTAATCTTCACTCATCACCTGCTGCGCCGCCTAATCATCATGTTTCACATCATGTGTTGATTTTTCTCTGTTTTTATGCCATAATTCACATCTAGTTCGTCGCTCCGTTTTATGTCCCGCTTCTCCTGTTTCAGAGTTTTGTGCAATGTGCGGGTCGAGTTTTTTTTTGTTTTTTAACCCCCTATGGTGCGCAGCGGTCGGGAAACGCATCGATGGGGAAAAGGCAGACTGACGTAAACCTTTTAAAACAACGGAAACAATTTTGGTATTCCGATTATTGAAATTTAAAAATGCTGTGGTGTTTTATCACACCCGTTTCATACCGGACCACTTACAGCTCTGGCATTAACGCTATAAAATGAACGCTTTCTGTCGTGGTATCGCCATGGAGGGATTTCTTTATTTAAATGGAGCTGCGCCAGAAGCTAACACATTCTGAAGAGAAGGAGAGCTGCCATCAATACAGTTGCAGCCAAGCATGATTTAGTGCTACACAATACAGTTTTAGGAAGTTGCTCAAAGTCTAAACTGGTGTTGTTGTGATTGTAAGGTGTAAAGTTTACCTTCGACCAAAGGAATCCCAGCGCCCCCCTTTTGTAAAACTTTCCGCCAACGTCCCGTCTTGTCCCCTTTCCTCTAGCCATGCCCAGCACCACTTGTTTTTAATTCCTTTCTCAAGCAAAAGTGTTTCTTTACCGGGTGAGACAAACTCCATCTTCTTTCTTTGATTTAACCGCCGAATTGAACTTATGCGCTTCTTTTCCACAAACCGTTTTACAGTCATTGGTCAAGAACACGGGAGCCAGAACTCTGATTGGCAGATATCTTTGTCTATTATCTACAGTTTAGTTGAGGGGCGGGCCGTTTGGTCCAATGCTCGCTTCGGCTTGAAAAGCCTTCCGGGCGGTGACTACAGTTTGGTTCAGACGGACCCTTGGTTGAGGCGGACCGTTTGGTCAAAAGCCGGAAATCCGGCCCCCGGCCGGAGCTCTGTAAGCCCTGGTTAATTTCTAACATTGTGACTAGTTTTTTTTTTTTCATCTTGGCAAAACTCTTAAATTCAAATGTCACTTAATATTTGACTTTAAAAAAACATAAGCATAACAGAATATTAAGATGCATTAAGAGTTTCTGTTAACAGAAAAAATAAATTTCATAGTTTCATCTTGTGTTTGCTTATTTAATCACCTTCACTTTTCTGTCAATTCTTTCATAATTTCTTGATTCCATATAGAAAGCTGCCAACCAGATGTGCCTCATGAAACAATTTTATGATTAAGTGTCTGAGATAATCTTTCTTTCTACTGTTAAAACATTTACTCTAAGTTGTTTTGTACTATTTTTGTTTGTCACCAAAGATTATTAAAGCTATGTAAGATTCAGATGTTTTAGGAAAAAGTAATAAAATCAATCTAAACACACAGAAGACTCACTTCATCACAGAATTTTTTAAAAAATTAAAATAATCTATTTAAACTTCATCATAGAACATCTGTGAAATGCATCTGCTGTTTAAGTCCTTTTATTTGACTCTTATGTAAAAAGAAGCGTTTTCCACCTTTTTTAAATAGACCAGTAAGAAAAATACACATATAAACAGAGGAAATTAACTTTCTTGGCACTATTACTCGACTCTCCCTTCATGAGAGAATTTGATGTTTTAGAAAATGCTACAACAGTCACAGCCTTCAAATCCACCTCTCAAAAACAACATCCTTCCAAATTCCCGTCTGTCAGCCTCAGACTACAGCAACCACCCACCCATAGCTACGAAACTAAGAACACAACCAAATCCTCTCTATCACGCTCCACTTGCAAATATTTCTCTAATAAATCTCTTTGTTGTCTGTAGTTATATCTGCACTTGTCTTCCAGACAGATCTTATATTCAGAACAAGTGTCATCAAAAGGATTTCAAGCTTTTGCAAAGTAGAGAAATGAAAAAGTTAATACATGAAACTTCAAAAGTGACTAAAACCACATCCTACCTCTTATCACTTTGCTTCAAACTCACTTGGTGAGAATAGCAAGTGTATAAAAGTAAAAGAGCTTCAAGCTTCCTTATTCAGTTGTGTAGCAGTGCCAACAGCAGGATAAAAAAACTCTCAACCGAGTACTGGATTGAAAATACAAAAGCGTCATTTCAGAGAACTGTGGATTTCACTGAACATTTCCCATAATCTATGTTGTTTTCATACAGAATACTCCCAAGTTTATTTCCAGCACAGGTAAGCAACTTTGTTCATTTTTTTTCTTTACTAAATGTTCACCTTAAAGTATTAAAAAGCTGGACTGTTTATCAAGAGTCAGAAAATACAATCACCTCTGAATGAAAAGTCAAATGTTCTGAGTTTTGGGGATTATAATAACCTTTTCTGGACCCGAGGTTTTCTCTATGAAAGCATTTTTCTCAATGCTACTTATCACAGATAGACATTTTACTCTGTTATTCTGTAATCTTGAAGAATTAACAAGAAACATGTAGAGAGTTAATAAATTACCAAGTGAATGAACTTTAACAACAAAATGAAAACCAAATATGAAGGAACTTACAGGACATCAGTGAAAACCAAGCAGACAGAGGAACTAAGGAAACTAGGGTATGTAACATTTGAATCCAACGAGGAATGTTTGTAAGTTTGAGTTTTAAAACTTGGTGAGTAGATTGCTGACCAGATGCAATGAGTGATTACAAACCTGGTGTACATTGAAAGAAGAAGAAACAGGTTGGGAAGGATTTACTACTTTACTTTAGACCAGAGGTCTCATTCTCATATCCCCCACCGTGATATGAAAGTATAATATTAGTGCGGCCCACAGGGTGAGCAACCAAAGAGAATGCCACAGCAGTCGAAGCTAGCTATGTGGTTAGTGAGACGATTGCTAAGGCGAGAAAACCATTCACAGAGGGCGAGTTTGTAAAAACATGCATATTCAGGCTGCAAGTATAGTTTGTCCAGAAAAGAAAAGTCAGTTCAGCAACATCAGCCTTTCTGCCAACACAGTGGCACAGCGCATTTCTGACCTGTCAAGTGACATTTAAGACAAACTGTGTGAGAAAGCCAGATGTTTTGATGCATATTCAGTCGCTCTTGATGAGAGCACAGACGTGACAGAGGAGCTGCTCAGAGTAATTCCAATGCATGGCCAGACCACCGCTCATGAAATATTTTGCCAGCTGTGTGATGCCATTGAGAATGGAATAGGTTTGTTGGAATAACAACCAACGGAGAACAAATCAATGATGGGGAGAAAAAATGGACTGGGGGCACTTGTTCAGAGAAAGCTTGAGGAGGAGGGTGTAGAAGAGGCTATTGCTCTGCACTGCATTATCCATCAGCAGGTCCTTTGCAACAAATGCTTAAAGCACAGGAGGTTCCGTGCTTTTTTAGAGGAAATGGAGTCAGAATATGAAGAGGTACGTTGGCTCAGCAGGGGAAATGTCCTGAAAAGATCTTTTGAACTGAGAAAAGAAGTGAAAGCCTTCATGGAGAAGGATGGGATGGCTGTTCCCGAGTTGAATGATCAGAAATGGCTCATGGACGTAGCTTTTCTTGTCGACATCACACATGAGCTGAATGTACTAAACACAAAGTTACAAGGTGAGAGGCAGCTTGTCGGTGCTACCTATGACAACATGAGAGCATTCTCCACAAAACTTGTTGTATGGAAAGCCCAGCTCTCTCAGACAAATCTTTGTAAATTCCCCAGCATGCAAGGCACTTGTGGATGCAGGCACACCATTCAGTGGTGAGAAGTATGTTGATGCTATTTTGAAGCTACAGAAGGAATTTGATCACAGATTTGCAGACTTCAAGATGCACAGAGCCACTTTTCAATTTTTTGCAGACCCCTTCACCTTTGATGTGCAAGATGGCCCTTCAAATGGAGCTTATTGATCTGCAATGCAACTCTGACCTCAAGGCCAAATTTAAGGAGGTGAATGGAAAAGCAGACAAGCATGGCCAATTTGAGAGAATTGCCCCCCAGCTTTCCCGAATGTTCAAGCGGACCATGTGTCTGTTTGGGAGCACATATTTGTGCGAAAAGTTCTTCTCCACCCTGAACTTTAACTAGTCCAATAACAGGTCCAGACTTACTGATGATCATCTTCAAGCCATACTGAGGGTCTCAAGTGCCTCCTCTCTCAAGCCAAATGTGGCTCAGATGTGAGAGGAAGCGTTGTCAAGTCTCTGGCAGCAAGGAGTAAAGCTGGAGAAGCCATGTTCTGAAGAACTGTTCATGATCTTCATTCAATGTTCCATTCAAGTGTTCAGAACAGTTAATGTATTGGAGAAATAATTAAATGTTGATGATGACATTTGAGGATATTTTAAAAATGTTTTTGTGGAATCCTTTATGCGACCCAGCCTCACCCAGACTCTGCCTCCAGCAGCCCCTGAGTACATTGAGTATGGGACTTAACAGCCACTTAAATTATTTACATCCTGATTTACATCCTTAAATTATTTACATCCTGATTTTAGTTTTTTCTAGAATGGGATTGTCGACGGTTCAGATGGTGTGTTTGGCCCTCGGAGTCCTCGGACGACTTTGGATGACTATTTGCTGTGTTGTCCCTCGCTGGAAAGTGACGCATTTCAACAAAACTATGACAGAGGTAATGAAATATTTTAAAAGAGGATCTTACTAGCTTCTTTACCTCATGTTAGATTGCTTTGCAAAAGCTTTAGACATTAACATTTTGGAGAAAGGATAGCTGTGAAAGGGTGGTAACAATATCTAAGAATCACTAACAATGACCCTTTCTGTGTTTGTGCAGTATTCCACCATACAGGGGCTGTGGAACTGGTGTGTGGTGGAGTGCTCTGGGCAAGAGCTGTGCAATAACTATGAATCCTGGAAGGCGATGAGCTCTGACCTGCAGGGCGCTCGAGCCATGACCTTCATCAGCTGCATAGTCAGCGCCTTCAGCCTCTTCAGTCTGATCTTCGGTGCTTATTTCCCCACATTTATGCAAAAGCAAAACGCCAAAGCTAAGAACAGTGTGGTGCCTGGGCTGGGTCTGGTGCTGTCCGGCGTCCTAATGATCATCTCGGTCAGATGGTCAATGTATGCTACTTCGGGAGACTTTGGTA
Organism: Poecilia formosa; assembly: GCF_000485575.1. Taxonomy (NCBI): domain Eukaryota; kingdom Metazoa; phylum Chordata; class Actinopteri; order Cyprinodontiformes; family Poeciliidae; genus Poecilia; species Poecilia formosa. Next base: position 1,312,247 of record NW_006800073.1, read on the forward strand.
ACCTCTTGATAGAAATGGGAGAGTGCATCTACTTTGGTTGGACAGCTGGTGTACTGATGATTCTGTCTGGAGGTCTGCTCTGCTATTTCAGCAGACCCACATCCAGCAGCTCAGGAGGAACCACTGATGAACACATCCACATTGCTGCAGCTCCCAGCAATGACACCCAATAAAGGCTTTATTAAAAGGGTTGAATGCTTAAAGCTTTATTCACACAGCAGGCAAATGGAACCCATATTTAACTTTTTCATGGCAGTCCTAAATCAGATTTATGTCACATCTAAACGTGGTACTCAATCAAGTTCTTATTCTATTATTGCAGTCTAAATGGTCAGGGTGTGTTTTATATCTCTGACATGCATCATAACTTTGAACAAGAAGAAGCCAGATGCATTAAATCCAGACATAGACAGTGGAAGAAAATTATAATATAATCAAGTAGATTGGGTAGTAGAATGGGTTAAATCCATCCAGAGCATAATCTAGGGTAGGGGTTCCCAAGTCCAGTCCTCACAGGCTACCATCCTGCAACTTTTAGAAGCATCTCTACTCAAAAATGTCTGAATTCCCTCACCAGCATTCATTCAGCTCTGCAAGAGGCTGGTAACGAGCAGTTTATTTGGATTTGGGAACCTCTGATCTAGACGGTTGCATCAGCAAGGGCATTGGTGTAAAAGATCTCTCAAGTCTATTTGCAGCTTCGGAGTGGGGCTATCACATGGAGGGGGTGCCAAAAAAAAAAAAAAAGAAACAAGCACTGAGGTTATTAAATACTAATTATATTTAAGAAATGGGTGTTTTTAATCTTTGCATTTTACAGGTGATGTCCTTCTGGGTTTATCAACTAAACAGGAGGCACTTGAGGGGTTAAAGGGTAGCACCTCCATGTCTGGGATGTTGGTCCTCACTTGGAATATGGCGGATAGATATTTTTGTGCCAGGTGTATGTTTTGGTGTATATAACAGTGTGGTGGGTTACCAGAGATTTATGAGTGGACTTTAACTATATCTGCAGTGATGTAGTCAGAGCACTGATCTAAAATGGTAAAAAGAAAATTGAAACTGAGTATGGATTGCAGGTTTAATTAGGGTCACAAGCTTTAAGTTGTGATTATTTGAATATTTAGACTCATAACCACGAAACTAAGAACCAGATAAGACCACAACCAAATCCTCTCTGTTCACATTCGTACTTCACATTTCCAGGATATGTTATTCCACTCTCCACTTGCAAGTATTTTAATAAATTTCTTAATACCTGCTTTGCTGTCTGTATTTTTATCTCTACAGATCATCTATTCACAAGTGTCATCAAAAAGGTTTCAAGTTTTTGCAATGAGGAGAAATGAAAAGTAAAGGTTATAGGCATCCTGCTTATCACTTACCTCAAACTCAATTGGTGAGAAGAGCGAGTGTATAAAAGTAAAAGACAGCTTCAAACTTCTGAAATCAGTCCTGATTAAGAAAGTTGTAATTAAGAAATTCACTTTTGGGCTACGGTCAGCCTACAGTGCTGAAAGTAGGCTAAAATTTACAACTATACTGCTGTGAAAATACAAAAGTGTAAACTAAAAGAAGTGTGAATTTCATTGAATATTTTCTGAGTCACATTGTTTACATGCAGAATAATCAAAAGAAAAAAAATTCTATGCATAATACGCAGAACAAAAGAAAATAAATTAAACTTAAATCACCATGTACACAAATAAAATCACCACAAATTAAATATGTTAAATCGCTGCATAAAACTTTCATTTAACAAATAGAAAAGAACTCAGTTTGAAATTAATTTAACTGACAACATCTTTCTGGAATTATCTGAACTGTCACCCATCATGAAATCAGAACATGTTCACATCTTTTTTTTAATCGTATTTATTTTTAAGTATTTTAACACAAAACAATGAACTTATGAACACATTTTAACCAAATTTAACATATAAAAATGTCCAAAATGCTCCAACAAGCTTTAAAGATGCTTTTAATTGGTTTTAATTTTTGCTGACCAACTGTCATATTTAACCGACAGCCGTGCTAGCCGTTAGCTTCACTCAGCGATTTCACTCACCGAAGTTTCCAGAGAAAACAACTCCATCCAGCTCCGTCAACGATGTAACACCATCCAGCATTTGTTTTCACACACTATTCTCTCGTTTTTCTCTTTAACTTTGTCCGCAATTTGCCTCTCAATCTTCACTGTTCTCTCCATTTCTCTCATTCTCTCTTCATGCGCTTCTCCCAACACACACAAAAGCGGAAAGTGAAGTCTGCCCCCTACTGGTGTCGCAGAGAATTACGTCGGCTCTTGCAGTGATGACCATACAGGTTACATTACTTAACAGCCTTATTCCAAACTGAATTAAATTAATACCGTATTTTCCGAACTATGAGGTGCACCTTTGATTTCAAGCCATTAAATTGATATCTCAGCTCAAAATTCTACACATAAATATGGAACAACATTTTGTCACTTTTGCTAATTTATTAAAAATAGAAAACCAAGAAACCACATTTAGATAAGTATTCAGTCTTTTTCCAGGATGCTCAAACGTGAGGTGTTTTCTCTCCCGTGAGATGTTTACGACTTAAATGTGTGAAAATCTGCTCCAGAAAGAATGGTCTACTTTCGATCTTTATTCAGATAAGTTTGTCAGTCTAAGCACATTACGTATTACTCCGCGACGCTCCTGACTACCGCAGCCGTAAAGTCATGTAAAACATTTTGACAGTACCACACAAGAGCCAGAATTAATCCATATTAATCCCCTAGCGGGAACTGTTTTACTTCAGAACAATATATAAGGCGCACCGAATCAAATTAATGGCTTTATATGAGTCTTATTTTCTAAAGTATATCATTTTAACTTTATGAGAAACTGAATTTTAGGTTTAATTATCTGTAATATCAGTTATTGAGATGTTTTTATTTTTTTCTGTAACAACAATTCATATTTCTGAGTACATTTTATAGTCGTATTTCAAAAATGAATAAAGAATTAAATTTAAAAAAGACTTCGGAAAATACAGAAAACCTTTATTTTTAACACATATATTAAAATATAAATCAAAACTTGTTCCCACAGACAAACAAAACAAATTCAAGCTTCAGGCTAAAAACCTTTTCGAACATCTGCTGTTTTAATTTTCCCCTTTAATTCACAACCAAAGGTTAACAGCGTTTTCTCCCTGTCTGTTTTGGCTCCATTGTTTTACTTTTGACTTTTCGCTTTTTGTTTTTCCTTCTTTAAATTTTGTAGAATTTTTGTCCGTTTAGTTTTTGGTCTCCAGTTCTTTCACGCGCTTGGTCAGCTCCTCTAAAGCTGCTTTCAGGTCCTTCACCTCCTTCCTTAGAGACTGCACCTCCTGAGAAACAAACAGGAAGTGAGCGTCACTGAGCAGAAATGGTCCAGATCAGGAAAATAAAGCCTCCGAACTGTAGATAATCCAGTTTTCTCACCCCACTGTCGTCTGGTTGGCTCCCTGCAGAAGCAGTCGTAGTCTTCAGGAGACTCTTATGGACTTTGAATTCCTTGGTCTTGGTGGTGGCTACAAACCCGTCTTTTAGGGAAATCAGAACAGGCGGAGCTTCTTTCCCATTAAACCACTCATCGGCGTCAACCGACGGCTCGGGTCCGATGGTGTCAGGGTACAGATCCTCCTGGAAGAGATCCGACTGCGCAGCCAAAGGAGGAAACAGTCAGCCAATCCCAACGTAACCCACTGTGTTTCTGCTGCATTTAGAAACTCACCTTACGAGGTACCGTCATGACTATGGGTTCACATTTCCTCTCATGCAGTTTGTAGAACCTGAAGGTACAAAGATTTGGATATAATATGAGCAAAATGACAAATGTGTCAAAAGTTCTTCTGCTGAAACTGTTTTCACTGCAAAAGTACAAAATCTTACTCAGTATTTTGATCTGGTTTTTAGAGCACCTGAAATAAGACCAAGCTAATTTACAAGTGATTTTTCAACAAGCTACAGGAGCTTGTTTTAAGTCAAAATTTTCTTAATATTAATTTTTAAAAGTTCCAGTTCTAATGGCAGAAAATGTCTTATTAGTGAAATAACCTACAATAGAACAAGTAGTAGAAGTAAGAAATACTGCCACCTGCAGGTGGACGTTTGCATCAATGATTTTGATTATTGCAAAAACTTAGCAACAAACTCTCTATTAGGGACGGGCATTTATCGTATCTTTTATCATTTATTGTGATAAATTTCTTGTCATGATAAACATTTTGATTTAATGTTGACAATTAGTTTCAAATAATAATGTTTAAACCCCCCACAGTTTGTTCAAAGTGAGAATTAATACATTAGAAAATGTGATTAAATGCTTTTACACTGAGCAGATTCGTGATCACAAAAACAAGGCAAGAAATAGTTTATATCATCATTTTATTATTAAAGCACCAGTGATAAAACATTAATTCCATGTTACCCTACTCAGTATTACGCATCATGTGAGGATCTGTTGAGTTTGCGTTAATATTCGTAATTGCAAAATTGTGAAAAACTGGAGGGACCGACTGATCTAAAGGGCCACATCAAAACATCCATCTAAGATTTTGTTTTTGCAGTGCAGTGCATGAAACAAAGCTTATGGTTTTTGATGCAGTCTCTGTCTGGAATAACCACACTGTAACCCACGCAGCTTCAGTTACCTTGCGATTTCACACTTGTTGACCTCCAGGCCTCTCTTGGGCATGTAGCCCATCCCCTTCTGGCTCTCCTTGCTGCTGAACATGGACAGGTAGTGGACGTACGGCGCCTCGTCCGTCACTTCGAAGTAGCGGATGCTGCTGTCTCCCTGTGAGAAGGCCAGCACAGAAAACGTGGAGGCGTTTGTGCGTCTGCGGGTTTGGGTGAGAATCACAGACTGTTTCCCAGTCTGAACCCAACCTTGCCACAGAGGTAGATGATTCCCGTGTCTGGGTCGAAGAACGGCAGGAGGACGCCGCTGCTCGTGTCCAACTCCTGCAGGGTCAGCGGCTCCCCAAAGTTGTTCTACAAAAAAGAATAACTGCTGCTTTCATAATAACCAGAGGAAAACCCTACAGCAGACAAATTTAATTATTGCTGTTCTTATTCAGTGACAGCACCCAGTGTGCTGTAATGCAGCTGTTGCACAACAGTTGTGTAATTATGCCCATTACTTCCTTCTACCAAATAATGCAACTATAAGCCTCTCGAACTGCAGAAAGTGGAACTTTCTTCATAGTCGCTTCTAATTTAAATGCACTGCAAAAACACAATCTTACCAAGTATTTATGGTCTAACTTACTGAAGGAAGTTAAAACTAACACATGTGAAGCTTTTCAGTAAGACATAGGAGCTTGTTTTAAGTAAATAATTTCTTAACATTGATTTTAAAAAGTACTAGTTCAACTGGAATATTATTTCACTAAAACAAGACAAGTGAAATAATCTGCCAGTGGAAATGGAACTTCAATATTAAGACATTTTTGAATAAAAATAATCTGCTGCGTCTTGCAGAAAAGTTACCTGTGAGTTAATTTTATATTATTTCAAGTATATTAAGATATTTGCACTAGAAACTAGACCAAAAATACTTGGTAAGATTTAGTGCTGTTGCAGTGAAAAATATAAAAATTAGATTCTTTATATTTCTTTATATTCCTCTGACTGGTAAATGTTATCTTAGTACACTTGAAATAAGAAAAAACTGACTTTAAGTAAATTTGTAACAAGATATAAGTGTTTGTTTTAAGTCAATAATTCCTGAATATTAATTAAAAGAGGCAAATTGGATCAATGTTCATGAATTATTGACTCAAAACAAGCTCTTATTTGCTGACAGTTACTTGAAAATTAGTTTTGTCTTATTTCGAGCGTAACTCCAATTCATTATTATTAATTATTATTATTATTATTATTATTATTATTATTATTATTATTATTATTATTATTAGAGGTTGCAGTAGTAGTTACAGTTTTCACTCTGAGGGTTTCCTTCACTCACCGGATCCCACAGCGCCACCTGCCGTTCACTCATGCGACTGAAGCCGGTGCTCAGGATCTGCCCACCAGACACGAACACGGCTCTCACAGGCCTGGAGCCTTCGTGAGGTTTGTCCTTCTCCTGTAGGGGGCGCAGAAGAGCAACGTTTCAGACATTTAGGTTGTGGCAAATAATGCTGTTACTGACACAACTTATTTTGATTAATTAACACAATTTTACAAACATTGATAAAAAAAATTTAAAACTATTATTATTATTATTATTATTATTATTAT
>NW_006800073.1:1319500-1401966 GCF_000485575.1 Poecilia formosa
AGCCCCCGGGCCGGACTAAATCGTTCGGCGGGCCGGTTCCGGCCCGCGGGCCGTACGTTTGATACCCCTGCACTATAGTTTACAGAAACTCTACTTATTGTAAAGACTGACTGTATGGTTGCGACTTGTTTTTTTATAGTAGGACTTACTGTAAACTTTGCAGTTTGCAGTAAGGACCCCTGTTCTAAAGGCAGCACTTACAAAGAGCACGGTGCCTTTGCGGGGGTCCAGCACTCTCAGCTTCTTGTCTTTGCAGGAGGTGAGGATCCTGGAGCCGTCCCTGTTCCAGCAGGCGCTGTAGATGAGGTCAGGATGAACGCTGTCGATCCTCACCACCTCCTCCCCCCGAGCCACGTTCCACAGGATTATCACATTGTCAGAACCTGCAGGGAACAAATAAGTTCAGGTGAAACCTTTTGAGTTTCAGCAGTGGGACAGTTACTGTTGCGATAGAGAACAAGAAGAAGGGCTAATCTGCAAAAACAGTGATAAATTGGTAAAAGAAGACGATAAGTGGAAGTGAAAGGTGATAAATTAATATATAATTTCAAACTAAAGTTTAAATTTGCAACATGCTCCCTGACTTTCTGAACTGAAGTGTCTTATAACAGAGAGAACTTCCCGTTGGTTTTGCAGCAGATGTAACACAAACATTCATCTCTGTCTGGTTCCTGAAAACTACAGTTCCCTAACAGATCATGTGAAACTCAGAGGTCACCTGCGCTCAGCAGCACGTTGTGGGCGGTGGGATGCCAGCTCAGGATGCCGACACGCTTACAGTGACCTTCCAGCTTCACAACCGGCTCTGTGAGCGGGGAGGTCAGCCCGCCGTCTGGGATCTCCCAAATCTGATCACAAAATCCCACATGTGAGTCACATGACACAAATGAGAGCGTGTTGAAGGAGTGGGGAGTTTCTGTCGCCTCACCATGACGCTGCAGTCCTCAGATCCACTGGCAATGATGTTGTCATTGTGAGGGCAGAACTCGATGTCCAGAACCGGACCTGTGTGGCCACAGACGGTGGGGTAGGACATGTCGATACGCCCAGTCTGCAGACACAAACATCAAGAACATTTAGGGTTGCTTCAGGAAGCAAAGATAAATAAAATACAGCATAAAATACAGCTTCCCCTTTAGTTGCTCCCAACGTCTGGTAACCAGGTTAAAGAGCAGCTTAGGACGACCTAGTATGCTTCTTTGAACTGGTTAGGACAAGTCAATGGGCTAAACAAAACATGCTCTTTACATTTTTTTGCACAAAGTCATTTTTAGGTGATGAGATTTTAGTCTGCTCAATTCTGCCTGTTTTTTATCTTTAAATCCAAATAAGCTGCTGTTGGCCACACCCTCCAACACAATGTTTACACTGGCATGTGAAAATGGCTGCAAACCGATGCACAATTATACAACCGTACATCTTTGAAAAGCATAAGTAAAGCCTCCAGCACAACCAACAAGAATGCATAAAGGGTTTTCTGGATGGTAAGTCACTTGTGTTTTCCAGCAGCAATTGTTCAGCGCATATGGCAGTAAAGTCAGCTGACCAAATGTGCTGGAGCTCAGTTTGGGTTGCTAGGTAACTGGCAGAACTCTGCTGGAGTTGCTAGGTAACAACGCAGCACCCATCGAATGTGACTCAACAATATGGAGGTTTTTGAAACAGATTATTTTGCAAAAACATGATCTTAATGCCAGAGCTTTGTGGTTTTTCTTGGGCTGTTTTTAGAAGCTCAATTAGAAGCACAAAAATGTGCAAAATGTAAATTTTGCATCATAGCTCCCCCTTAAATGTTTGAACAACTAAAACAAACTAATTCACAGCACCAGCTAAGCTCCCACAGATAACAGTTTTGTCTCGTTGTAACTTAATGCCCACATTGCTGCCACATCTACGTGTGAAGAGGAGAGCTGCATGTCGAAGCAGGAAGGGAACACCAACTGACACGCAGGATGCATCTGACACGTTTCATGGTTGCATTAGTGTGGATGGTTGGAAATGCTTGACCTGTTGGTTTCTTTCTTTGCTGCATGGTGGAACGTGACGTATTTCTGGGTGTCCATTTTGATTTACACCCCAACTTCAGCGTCATGGCCAGAGTTAGGTAGTAACTAGCTACATTTACTCAGTTACATTTACTTGAGTATTTTTACTACATTGTACTTTTTACTTTCACTTACTTAATTCTTCATTAAAAAAATTACTTTGGAAAATTAAGTAAGATTTAAACTAAAACTAAAAGATAAAACCTAGGTGAGCACAGACGAATAAACTGTAACTAAAATTAAACTACATTTTAACCTAAAGACTAAATGAGTTATCCCAACATTTGTCGCCCCCTGCTGGCCATTCTAAACTAAAATCATTTGCATCAAGTCCTGTAAAGTTCAGTTGTTTTGATGCTAATTAATTAAAACAGGTGGATTAACTGCAGATGTGGAGAACTAGAAGCTTCAAACAAAACAGTGTTAATTGGTCACAAATTGGTCATTAATTGTGACCAATTAATGTAATATATTTAAGGTGGGTCACCTCTCCCTTTTTTCAGGTCTGCATTTTTTTTTTTTTTGCCAAAACCCTCGTTCTGGTTTTTAATTTGATGCCAAACTGTTTTACTAAAGTTTGTTAGTAAGGTGGATCAGTGAAGCAGCAGAAAGAAAAGACAAAATTAAGGTAAGATGCAACCAGATAGCAGAAACATTTATGATTTAATGGTATTGTTTCTATCTGTTCATTAAATCCAATGGCAAAATGAAGGAGTTCTGTTCATTAATCTAAATTAAACCCAATGAGTGATCAATGTGGGTTATGCAATGATTCTTGAAACTTTGGCATTCGAATTAAATGGTTTAACTAACTTCTTAAAAATGATATTAATCTGTGACTGAGCTTCCTCAAACTGAAATGAAGCTTAGTATGAAACAAATTCTCCCACAGAAACAAATCTGACTTTTAAAATAATGTCAAGAGAACAAAAAGGGGAATTTGTATTTTTAAGTTGCATCTTTGCATAATTTATTTAAGAGCATTAAGTGCCAGAGTTTCAATAATGTTGACCCTCATCCAGCTCATAACATCAGCTGTTTTTTCAACTGACACCATTCATTGTGATTAATCAATTACTGAAATAATCATCAACTAAATTAGTGATTTATTCATTGTTAACAGGAGAATGTACACTCAAAAAAGGCAACTTGCTGAAACAACAACACAGTCAGGGCAGTAATTAAGTAAAACTCTGCAAAAAGACAAAAACTTAGCTGTTAAGATAAAAAAAACTAAACGTCATTGTTTGTTCATATTTTCTACACAGAACTACTCAGATGGCGATTTTAGCTTCAACTGGTTCAAATTGTCTCATTAAGAAGTTTTTTCAATCCAAATATTAATCAGTCAACCCAAAAAAAAAATAGTCACCACCCTTTACTTAATCAATGCTTGATGAAGTTAAGCAGAAAGGGCCGAACTTTTTTATATTGACGTTAGAAATATACCTTTATCTGCAGATGTATCCGTTGTTACAAACATTCTCCACTAAAGGAATATTGTTATTGCATTTTAGGCCATATGAAGATAATTCTGTTATTTTATAAAGTAAACAAATTACTGGTTTATTTGCATTTTTGAGAACTTTTAATTGATTAATTTTCAGACTAACTGATTACTAATTAATCGTTAGCCGCTGCCCAACTGCTTTTACAGCCATACATAGAAATTCAGTACAGAAGCTGCAAAGTAAAGGTAAAACATGAGGCACAGCAGCTTTAGGCCACATCCGGTCTCTGCACTGACATGACAACAAACTCCTAATATGGTGAAAACTCAACAGCAGAGCAAGGCAAGTGACGTGAAGAAAGACTGAAAAGACGGCTTCCGACTTCCTTTTTCAGTCGCCTGCATGACGCTGACAGCAGAATTCAAATTTCAGAGTGAAAGCGTGGCGTTGCAAAGCCAAAGATGTTGCATCAGAAGCAGTTTTCAGGTTTAGCACCTGCATGAAGCTGCAGCAGCGGATGCATTTTCTCGCACCTTGTTGAGGGGCAGCACCATGAAGGCCCCGCCGCCGCTGGCGTCCACTATCATGGACACAAACTTGGGGTTGACGGAGCAGAAGTTGCTGTCCCAGGTCATGGTGGAGATGCGGATGTCATCGTAACACTGGTCGGCCTTCACCGCCTGGCCAAAGACGTGACGGAACTTGCTGGTTCTCACAACCTTCCTGGACATGGTGAACTGGGCAGAAAGCAACAAAAAACCCACAATTCTTATTTGTTAAACACAACATGCATGATATATTTGGCCAGTTTGAGCGTTTCTGATTTCAGGTTGAGACAGACTAACTGGCACAAAGCTGACTGCACTGCAGGAAAACTAGAAAAAAAAGGGGAAGCTAAAGTTTTCACAACTGCTTCCTCTTGTCCGTCTGTAACTGTTGCCTCTTCTCTCTTTAATTCGAGCCACACTGAAGCAATTCTGCATGCTGACACATCCATACAAGGAAATATATAAAATATAACACCAGAAGATGATGTTTGAGGTTCACACATCGTGACCCTAAAAGGCTAAAGCCGTAGGCAGAGCGACGGTTTCACCACATCCTTCAAGACAGAGAAACAAACCTACAGACTTTTCTTTTTTTTCCCTTCACTTTCTCAACCAAACCCTCGTTTTTGTGACCCCTTCCCCTTTAAATAGACACATAAAACAAATATCTTCAAAATAAAGTGCCAGAAAAAACACTGAAATTGTTTAAAATCTGAAGTCTAATGAAGCTTTGCATCATTTACAGCAAGGGTCGTTCAGAAAATAAAACAAACAGTAAGTGGGTTCTGTTTTACCTCCATTTGTAGATTTTACTTCCTGAAATCTGCAGCCGCGCCTAAACTGAACACAGCGTACAGCAGTCCTGCTGCATGTGCATCACAAGACATCTGAGGCAGCCCTGCGCCTAATTTAATAAGCCCTTCTGCAAAACAAGCTGTAATTTCATCACAAGCCCAAATGCATGTCAGTAACCTGTGACTCCCCGCTGTGATGGAAACATCGCAGGCCACAAATCCCTCCATGTGAAGGAAGAGAAACCCAAACCATGTGGAATATGAGGAAGAAAGAGCTTTCATTTAAATCAGAAACTTTCTGTCGCTGTACGATGTCTTTTAGCAGGTGAGGAGTGATGCTGCGGGCTTACCTGGGAGTCGTGCAGGGGGAAGAGTCAGCTCAAGAAGTGTCAGCGGTGCACCCTGTCACCAGAGTGATGGCGCAGAGGAGTCGCTAGGTTAAAGTACATCAGAGAAACGACATGAAGGAAGTGAAAATTTCAAATGAAGGTGGAAGTGGGAGGTGTCTCCTGTGACATTTCAGAGTTTAAAAAGCTGCAGAGGGCAACAGGGGGAAAAAAATCGTGCAGACGTCGTGAGATTATAACCAGATAACATGGAGATACGGTGAAGAGTTTGTGTGAATTTTGATTTATATTGAGCCAAAAATGAAGAACTTTGGCAGTTTTATGCTCTGGAGCATCCAGGTGTGCAGTAACATGATGCCAGAATGGAAACGATTAATTGGATTAATCGATTAAAATAATCAACTAATTTTGTAATCAATTGTTACTCAAATAGAGGCCATTTGCTGAAAAAGAAAAAAACATATTCAGAGCAGTAATTAAGCTAAAACTGCATGAAATACAAATTTAGCTTAATGCAAAATGCATAAGCATTTTAGCTTTAAAACTTATTTTATGTTTCACCCTAAACTCCTCAAGAGGCGTTTTTTGGTATTCATTCAGTTCAAATTCATTAAGGGGTGTGCAGTAAAATGTTTATTTTATTTAAAAAAGGAATTTATTTGCTTATTTCTAAAGTTGTGTAGAAAAGGCTAACATGTTGGTTTAGCCAAGTGATAAGTGCAGAGGAAGGAGCAGCTTTCATCTATAAGACTCTGAGTGACGTTACACCTCAGCAGGACGACAGGCTGAGCGCATCCATGACACGCCGCATGGATGCAGTAATTCATACAAAAGGAGCTGTAACCAAGTACTGAATGCATAGATATGTACACACTTTCCAGAAATCTGACATTACTGATTAAAATATCCTTTTTTATTGATCTTATGTAATATTCAAATCTTCAGACAGACAAAATTTGGAGTTTTCATCATCTTTAAGTCAATCATTAAACAAAACAGATCACATTTTGCACGTTTTTAAACTTCCGTTTGGGTTTCTACTGCTTCTAAAAACAGAGCAAGCACTTAAAAAAACCTATCAAGTCGATTTTCTTTTTTGGTGTCTGGAAAATGAGCCATTTCAAAAACCTCCGGATTGTTGTGCACTGCAGCAACACTGCAGCAACACCTAGCAACCAAAGTCAAGCCCAGCTCGTTACCTAGCAACCCAACTTAAGCTCCAGCATGTTTGCTTAGCTAGTTTTACTGCTGTACAATGGCTGCTAGAAAAAGACAAGTGTTTTGTTGTTTACTTACCAGCTGGAAACCACTTTCTGTGTTCTTATTGGTTGTGCAGGAGGCTCCACTTCTGCTTTTCAAAGATGGACAGTTGCAAAATAGCTCATCCAGTTGCCAACATTTTCACATGTGAGTGTAAATGCTGAACTTGGGGACGTGGCTAGCAGCAGCTTATTTGGATTTGAAGAGACAAGAGGCCCTAAATCTAAAAATTATTTTGGTCTAAAAATGTGATGAACATATTTTATATAGACCACAGACCAATCCTACACCATTAAAAAAAGCATAATAAGTCACCTTTAAAATGCCAGGATTCCAGAATTTGTGTAATGAATGTAAATAATATAAGAGTTCCACGTTGTGAAATGTGACACAAAACATTGAAATTAAATTTTCTGCAAAAAAAAAAAAATCTGAATAGGGCACCAAGAGCTACCATTATTCCCTGCTTTCCTTCCTACCAGAACAATCTGGTAGAAAAACTCAATTTAACTTTAAGAATTTGAATGCATTTCTCTACTTTTTTTTTTGTGTTTGTGCAAGACAAATAACACCAAAGCATAAAACTGCACCACCGTATTTCACAACAGCTATGGTTTTCTTTAGACAATGAGCTTTGTTGTTAGTGTGCAGAAAAAAGACCTTCCTCTTTTTTGTTGCCAAATTTTGATCTATAATTCAGCTTTGCTTTTGTCACAACATAAGATTTAGGGAGATTTTATCCAGGACTGGAGGTTTTCTTAAGAAGAAACACTTTTTGGTTTCTTAGCAGAGTTAGGTATTTTTACTACACTGTACTTTGTACTTTTACTTGAGTAGCTTCATTATAAAGTATCACTACTCTGTCATCTGAAAGTGACATCAGCTAATAAACAGTAAATTTACAGTAAACAAGTTAAGAAGTGTAATATTATATTTCCCCAAAAGTGGCAGGAAGAATTTTAAATATTTGTGTAAAAAGAATAATACAAATTTAATTTTTCCATGTTTAATTGTATTTAGTTTATTTTACTCAATATTATTAAAAAATATATATTTTTACTGTTATTTATTTGCTCTTGGGGGCCCCCTGGTGGTGTGGCAACTTATTTTTTCTTGCTTTCTTAAAATCTTTTGATAGAAACTAATAAATACAAGTGTTAAAATTAAGAAATAAAATTAAATGTGATTTAAAAAAAGACTCCAGTGTGTTTCTTAAGGTATTTGTAGCAGTGTTTTTGTTGATTAGTAAACAAAGAAAGAAAAAAATAATACAATAATTTAAATAATAAAACTTTACATAACATAGAAATATATACATAGTGGTGTGGTGTTATTAGAGCAAACTGATATAATAATTCCACACCAGTCTGAAAATCTGCTATATAAATGAACATGATTAATTTATCTGCCACAAATCTAAAAATCCCAACGAGATGAAAGAAATTTTTAACTCAGACAAGTTTAAAAATATAGATTTAAGTTTATTGCACAATCGTTGCTGGAGACTGAGGAGTTTGAGAGCCTGTCTGTTACACAGGACGATAACGCTGGACAGACATGAGGACAGCAGTGTCTATTTAAAGCACACAGACCTAACGAGGCGCCGCGGGTTCATCCCGTCAGCGCCACATCCGGGTATTTATGCAGGTTTCATGCTTGCACGGGTTCAGCTGGACAGTTCATACATGATCATGGAAGGTATGGAGAGCTAAAGAAAAACCCCGCTGCACCGCTCCCGGTATGACACAAGTGAATTCATTTCATTTGGCTGAGGTATGGCTTCAGTCGCGCCAGTGTCAGTGCACAGGAGGCTCCGCTAGGGGGAGCCAGAGAGGTGGGAAAATGCGGAGACGCTGCAGATGTGACAGTTATAACAGACAGACCCTCCTGAAAGCCCCTTCGTCCCAAAACAAAGGGCTTCCCTCGCTGCATGTGCACAGGACTGTGCAAAAGTTTTAGACCACATTTCATTTATTTGATGATGCTTGCAGAATTTTTCAAAGTGATTCTGATCAATTTTGGGGGAACAGTGGCGCTCCCATGAAATGTTCATAAAAGTGGCCTGCTATAAAATACATATATAAAAGTCATACTAAATTAATAAAAGAAAATTGAATATTTTGAGAATAATCAAAATATTGTATTGTGACTTTATTCTTGTAATTTTATAATTTTATCTTCTTAGCATGGCACCAATAGCCCATCATAATATATAAATAAAACAAAAATTATAAGTACAAATGGAAAAACAGATGATAAAAAATGTATATGTATATTTTAAATTTTATGAATGTATTATTAATTGTGTTTTATATGTATGTCTTTATTGGACTGATGACTGCTTTTCTATGATTCGAACATGATTGTTATTTTTCAGGAGGGGGCTACGGCCCCCCTCATGCCTCCACTTGGGGTGCCACTGTTCATGATTCATTTAGGTCCTCAAAGATTTTTTAGTAGATTTTTGCTGCTTTACACTTTTTTTTTTGTTGAATTCACAAAAAAAATCTCCTAAAATTGAGTAAAAAAGCAGCTAAAGTCGCCACTTTGCAGCAACATCTAATGAAATAACTTTTGCACAGCTCTGCAGACCAGTGTCAAAGTTAGGATCCACAGAATTACAGATATAATAATAATCAGCTTTTAACAATACAGATAATTCATTATAAACAGGTTGTTAAACAGGCTATCCGGCACCTGTGTTGTTTAAAAAAACGTGTTTTGTTAGTCATGTTTTACTTTTTTTTCTCCATTTAACATTCAGACAAAATAAACAAACACAAGCCTTCCCACCAAAGGTTTCCCTTCTTCTTGTTACAAGGTTCACAGAGCGAGCAGACTGGACTAACGCTGGCGGGTGGAGCCCCGTTTCGGGTGGCGGCACCCTGATCGGCGCATCCTTCGGCTATAATGCATAGATTGACCGGTGGAAGTCAGGAGGTATCCACTCGCCCACCAGGGAGGTCATTAATGTCTTTCTTGAGTCTAAAAATGTGGTTACACTTTGAAAGCGGCTCTACATTTAGCATTGAAACAAATTTAAGGATCTTCTTTTCTGTTCTTTACATATATATGGACACAGCTAAGCGAAACGTTTTTGATATCTGAAGCACAGCAGTGAAGCCTCATCTGCTTCTGGATTAACCCGCTTCCTTCCTGCACTGTTTGTTCGATTAATCTACATGTATTTACATCATCTTTTACGATCTTAAAATGTGTTTCCTTCCAATCCAGAGCCCTTTGGAGATTAGCGATCAGTGCAGTAACATCCAGGAGAGACTGAATTACGATGATTGGATGACTGGCTAACACTATGAGACATCAGTTTCTGTTTCAGAGCTACGTTCATGCAAAGTTTTAGTTTCATTCAATGGCCAAAATACATTAGTTTCTGCGTTTACATCGCAAACTCTACTTACAGCAGGTAATAACCACTATCAGGCTTGCAGAAGTAAAGTCTGGCTGAATTTTTCAGGGCGTAAAGGGAGCGGGTGGCGTCACGCTCTGAGGTCAGCGTGCGTGACGAATGACGGGGAAATCCTTCTCTCACCTCTGAGTCAGAGCCGACAGGGGAAGCAGGCGGCGTGCTGCACCGACCCGGAGAGACGGAGAGCGGCTGGCGAGGGACCGAGGCGACTTCTGCCGCCTGCAGACAGACTTCAGGGGCAAAACGCAGCAGCACGGAAATTTGGGATTAAACGGCTAAATGATTAAACCAAAAACACAGATTAGATTATGACAGAGTATAAGGGATACGCTGAGAAAACAAAGAAATAAAATTACAAGAAGAAAGTTGTAACAATATGAAAATAAAGTCGTGCGAGTAGAAACTCATACAAGATTCAAGTTGAAATATTGAGAACAAAATTGTACGAGAAAAAAGTGGAACGAGAAGAAATTTATAATATTGCGAGAATAAAATCAAAATAATTCAAGAATAAAGTCGGATTATGAGAATAGTAATTTTACGACTTTATTCTCGCTTTATTTCAACCATATTCTCATAGCAGTATGACTTTATTCTTGTAAAAAACAATTTGTCTTGCAATTTTATTTCTTTTCTCTTCGCCTGGCACTAATAGCACGCCGTATTAAATCAGCGCTGCTGCACGTTTTAAAAGAGCTGAGGGTGAGGAGGTTCATTCCTGTTTACAGCAGTTAGGCTGGAAGAATATGCAAATTATAAATACGTTAAAACAGAATAAAATTACAGTTTTTAGTCATCATAAAACATATGGCTGGAGTGCATTTACATTAAAATATAAAGTGGTAATTATGTGCCTTAGTAGTGGCAGAAATTACATTAAAACTGAATGTAAACATGGACCAACAGCAGGATATAAACAATTTTTATATAATTAGCAACAGTAAATCAATAAACTTACTTTCACATAAATAAAATCCAAATAAAAACAGTTAGAAACTCAGCACTTTTGGCAAATTATTAACTGCCATCTATTTCATTTAAGTGCTTTTTGCTGCCACATAAACATCCAAATTCAAAAAGTAAACAGAGAATCTGAAGTCATTTTAGACCAAAAACCTGAGGTTGTTAAATAACTGTGCAAAAATAAAAACAGAAAAAAGTGCTCACAACCCTTCACAAGCACAAACTTCAACGTGTTTTATTTGGGTTTTAAGTGAAATACCAACTCAAAGCTATGAAGTGGAGGAAAAATATGCATTTTATAGAAATCTGAAAGGTGTGGCGTGCATTTATATTCAACCCTCTTTACTCAGATACCCCAAACGTTTGCTTTCATCTCCCATTAGTAAACACAGTCCTCCTGTTTGTAAACTAATCTGAGGAAACTTAATAGAAAATTAGTGAACAAATTTTATAAATACCTAAAATAATAAGACTGGGCATTATTCGTCTAGAAGCAGTCAGGACGGGAATGGAGGAACTACAGAGAATCAATCTGTTGTGTTCATAGATCATAGAGTCTTTTTTGGCCTCAAAACACACTTTTCTCATTATAAAACACGGCGGAGGCAGGATGATGCTTTTCTTCAGGAGGGAGAGAACAAAGGGGGATTAATACAAATACATGCCACAGATTTTTATCCTGAATCATTTTGAAAATGATTAATTTTTCCTGGTTAATGATGTAAAATCCCACTAAAACACATTGAAATCCGTGGTAGGGATGTGATCAAATGTGAAACAAATTTGTAAACTCATAAATAATTCCTGAATTTAAATGGTACCGACATCCGGCACAAAAAAATTCAGATATTGCAGCTGTGTGAATCAGGAATGAACTCCTCACCCGGGTTTCGTCTTCGTTTGGACGGAAACGAGCAGAAAACCAGGAAATAAACTGAGAAACTCCATATTTAAAGAGGGAATCCTGTGGCAAACCCATCATGAGCGCTTAGCACAAAAAAAAACCGTGAGGGAGTCCGACTGTGTGCTGCAATGCTGATGGGTCGAGATATGGATGTGCTGCATAGGTAGCAACAGTGACATCTGAGAGCAACCGTTGGATATTTAACATATCATCTCTGACTCCCTGAGTTCAGCTGGCTCCCACATCTTCTTCAAATTAAACAAAATTGGTATCAAACGTTTGTGCTGCAAAATTTTTAATGTATTAATGTTTCCAGAGGTCATTAAAAGTCAACCAACCAGACCATATCTACAAAATCACGCAAATTTGGTATTTAAACAACTTTTTTCTTCTTTGTCTTAAAAATTATAGCAGCACAAACAAAGATTTTTGCTGCATAAACAACAAGTTGATTAAAACCATATTTTGTTGAATTTTATAAATTTGGACTGGCTGGTTGACCTTTGATGACCCATCAGTATCTTAAACATTATAGCAGCACAAACAAAATGCTGCATAAGTGTAGAACGGTTGACACCAAAATAATCAAACAAGATGAGGTGCAAATCAACTGTGCTACGTTTACGCTGCAAAATATTTTTTTGTGCCGCTACCATTTTAAAGATACTAGTAAATGTTTCCAGAGGTCAAAGGTCAACCAGTAAATCCCTATTACAAAATCAAACATATTCTTTCAATCAGCTGCACTACAAATATTTTAGCAGCACAAACAACTTTTGTTTAAATCTTAGAAATTGTAGAAGCACAAAAAAATTTGCTACACAAATATATCAAATTTGATTGACACCAAAATAATCAAACAAACTATGGTGTCAATCAACTGTGCTACGTTTGTGCTGCAAAAAGTTTTGTTTGTGCCGCTTTTATTTTATACATATTGATGTTTCCAGAGGACATCAAAGTCCATATTTACAAAATCAAACAAATTTTAGCTGCACAAGCAACTTTTTTTTATCTTAGAAATCGTAGCGGCACAAACAGAAGATGTTGCTGCACAAACATAGCACAATTAATTGACACCAGATTTGCTTTATTTTTAAAATCTGGACAGGTTGGTTGACCTTTGATGACCTCCGGAAACATTTATTAATATCTTTAAAGTTTAAAATAATAGCGGCACAAACAAAATTTTTTGATGCACAAATGTTTGAAACCAACTTCGTTTAGTTTGAAGAAGTCAGGCGGAGGGCAACTTCACTCAGATTCACCTACCTTTTTGACTGTGCAAAAGTTTTAAACCATCCCTCATTTCTTTAAATGTGACTCCAAATAGTCAGATTTTCCTTTTCAT
Organism: Poecilia formosa; assembly: GCF_000485575.1. Taxonomy (NCBI): domain Eukaryota; kingdom Metazoa; phylum Chordata; class Actinopteri; order Cyprinodontiformes; family Poeciliidae; genus Poecilia; species Poecilia formosa. Next base: position 1,332,591 of record NW_006800073.1, read on the forward strand.
CTTTTAAAGCACAAATGTCAAATTCATTTCAACGAATCATGAATGTTCTCAAAGGACCGGCTAGGCCAGAAAACCATCAACAAACTACTAAAATATTAATAAATAACTCTCTCTGCATTCAATATAAACTTTGTAAAGTTAAATAATATTGATATCTTTTGGCATATTTATAATTTGGTAGCATACAGATAAAAACTGCTGTAATTTAATTGATAAAAATAATATTTAGGCCACATGGAAAGACATGACGGGCCGGATTTGGCCCCCAGGCCTTGGGTTTGACACACGTGCTTTAAAGATCAACAGTGATGGGGAAAAAAAAAAAGCAGCAAAAATCTGGAGAAAAAGACTCATCTGTCTGCTTGGAACCAAATTATAGATAAAGGAGGGACAACAAGACTTGTGCACAGTAGTGTTGATGTTCATTTTACTGTTTAAATGTTTCCACTTCTCTGTGTCTGAAGTGTTTGTGTGGTTTTGTCCACATTTCTGTACGTCTTACTTCTTCTCTCTGCCTCCGCAGAAACGTCTAGGATGGATGAAGATATAAACATTCTGAGTTTAACACATGCAGAGACGCTCAGCCCCCTCAGAGGTCCTTCCACTTCCTGTCCCAGAGGACGGGGGGCTGGGGTCAGTCGGAGGGACAGATGTAGCTGTTGATCCACAGCAGGTCGTCCAGGACGCCCCAGTGCAGGTAAAGGATGGAGCCCACCACCAGTACGTGCATGATCTGGTGGCTGTTGCACCAGTAGTCGAAGAGGCCCGGCCGGAAGCGCTCCGGGATGCGTGTGATGTTGATGACCCCGCCCAGCACGGCCAACGCATCCATCATGAGGAAGTGGCGTAGCGAGGTGGGGCTGCCGCCGCCCACGCCCACGCCACGCAGCAGGAAGAAGGAGAAGCGGAACACGGCCTGCCAGGCGAAGGAGCGCAGCCGGCGCACGCTGCTGCGGGCCGTGACTGCGCAGTAGATGGCGTGTGTGGACAGCAGGATGTAGACGAGCAGCGACACGGTGCGGATGAAGGGGTAGCACCACAGCGTGATGTAGACGATAGGGAGCGCCCCTGAGGAGGGAAGACCAACAAGGTCAGAAAGGTGGGGAGGAACTAGTTACATCTACCCGAGTAACTTTTTGGAGTATTTTCACTTCACTGGACTTTTTACTTTTACTTTATCGCGACACAAACATGAGTAAAATTTCTGAGCATTCTGCCTACTGAGAGTAACTTCACTGAATGATGAATAAGCTTGTTGTAGAGGTGATCTATCATGCTTAATTGAACAGGTTAAGATCAGATTATGGTCTAATCAAATCATGTTCATTACATTTCTTTACACAAAACAGTTCTTAGATACTAAGATTTTGGGCTAAAATTTAAATTTGAGTCTAAATTAAGATTTAGGCTTAATTTCAAGCCTAAATCTTAATACTAAGATTTAGGCTAAAATCTTAGTATTACAATTTTAGCCTAAATCTTAATACTAAGAATAAGTTGTAATGATTTGTGGCTCATTCTGACGCCATTCATCAGAATGAACTGATTTATGGTGTCTTGTCACTTTAAATCCAAATAAGACGCTGCTGGCCTCGACGCCCCCAACTCAACGTTTACGAAAATAGCTGCAATTACACCACTTTGGAAAGCAGAAGTGGAGCTTCCTGTACAACCAAAAAGAATATGGGAAGTGGTTTCTGGATGGTAAATCAACAACAAAACACTTGTCTTTTCCAGCAGCCATTGTGCAGCGCATACAGCAGTAAAACCAGCTTGGGTTGCTAGGTAACGGCACAGTACTCGTTGAATGTGACTCAACAAACGGGAGGTTATTGAAACGGCTCATTTTCCAGACACCAAAAAACAAGAAGTTATTCAAAAAAAACAACAAAAAAAAACACAATGCTTGAGAACTCATTAGGAGGACAAAAACATGCAAAGTGTGAATTTTGCATTAAAAAATCAGTTTTTAGGTATATTTGGTTTTTAAACCATTAAAATAGGCAGCTATAAGTGTTTTTAGGGGGCGTCTCTAGTATTCGGATTTTAGCTATTCACGGACGGCTGTGTTCCTGTGAGAAAACCGGGGTTCGTGGTACTCTCCACGTATTTCAGAATCTCAGCCATCTATCAGTAAAGTCAGGAGTTATATCCAGCATAGTAAAGGTCACTGGATTCAATAAATATTTTACAAACTATAGATCCTCGAGTGTGAAGCAGCGGGACATACAGCATCTTGTAATTTATTTAAGTTCAGTGCAAACATAGAGAAATATTAAGATCAGCTGTATTGGGGCATTCACACCAGCGCTCTAGAAAAACTAACTCATTGGTCTAGAAAGTCAGGTTCATTTGGAAGGTGTGAATGTTTTTTTTGTTTTTTTACCATTTTCTCCACTGTTTGTTCAATAAAAGCATCAATAGATTTCAATACAAATGGGAATGTTTCTCAAGAGCAGCATTTGTGTTTGTGGGGCAATAATTGCTGTGACACATGGTCCCTGCCATACAGTTACCTAAAAAAGAAGTAATAATTCTTATCTTCACTTTTATCATCACAACAATACCACAAAATATTGTGATAAAACTTTAAGTCAGTGTAACTGTAAGCTTAGTCCATTTACCACTTAAAAACTAAGATCCATTTATCCAAAGTCTTACAATCTAATTAGAAAAAGTGCAGTTAAGTACTTTTGTTTTACTGTCATTGAGTTCAAACGTGGTCCACATTTTATATCTGTGCTCAGCAATTTTAAATAATAAAGCTGTCGGATGTAAATTATTAATGCATTGGAATCGGTACATGTAAAGCAGAGGAATCGATTCCCATTTTCCGGCGTGTACACAAGCATAAAAAATACATTAATAATAAAGTTCCACTCAGTTTTATCACAACATGATAATACAGAGATCACTAATCACCCAAGACGTTGGCTACTTGCTTCTATAAGCTCCGCTGAATGCAGTGAAATCAATACAGCTACACCTCCAGGCAAACAGCAGCATGGTAAGTCATCAGGAGTCAATACAGCAACATTAAACCCTGGAAGCAAACACAGCAGCAATAAAAGAACGACAGCTGAAGAAACGACTGGGTGGAGGCGGCTTACCCAGCGTGTTGATCATGCAGATTCCACAGACGTCCAGCTTCAGCAGGGTGTGGTAGACGGGCTCCCCGCCCTCGTGGTTCATGAACAGGTGGTAGACCACGGAGCCCAGCTGGGGCGACAGGCAGGCCAGGAAGTGCACCACGCCCAGCCAGGTGACGCTGATCTGAGACCAGGGGATGTTGAGCGGGAGCAGCACCAGGAAGCAAACCAAAGGGATGCCTGAACATAAAGGTAAAAAAACAGCTCTGATTAGCACAACGTTTGTAGCCAGGGCTGAAAACGATTAATCAGATTCATCGTGATTAATCGATTTTTAAAAAAATAATCGTCAACTAATTTAGTACTCGATTAATCGCTGACTGAAGTATACAGATGTTGAAAATGCTATTTGTTGGAAGAACAACACACCCAAAAGTGTATACAAAATAAGATTTAAAAAAACACCTTTTGTAAAAAGGAAATCTCTTATTAAACATCTTTAGCAATGTGTTTATGCAAAAATGTATTAATTGGTGTATAAATAACCATTAATGCTTTGGCCAAAAAATGTTTGTTATTTAAAATAAGGAATTGCATGAATTAATTGTTTAGGTGAAACATCAACAAACATACCAGGAAGTAGTGCTACAACTATTATTTAGTAATCGATTAATCTGCAGATTATACTGACGATTTATTGGTTAATCAGTTTTAAAAAAATTGCCATTCATTTAACCACTTAGGCCTTTTAAACAATATTAGGTATACATTAAAAGATGAAAGTAAAAAAATAATTCAGTTTCTCTTTTAATTAAGAAAATAAACATTTCATAACATTCCTATAGTAAATCTGAAATGGGTGAAGCTAAAACTGTAAATTTTGGCTAATCATACTTACAGACTAAGATGTTTTAATCTTAAAAATAAGAAATATATATATATATATATTTTTTTTTGCTTAATTACTGCTTTGAATATGTTCTTTTTTAGATTGAATACTTCAGTTAACGATTAATCCGTTACTAAATTAGTTGTCTATTGTTTCAATGAACGATTAATCCAATTAATTGTTTCAACCAAACTTAAAAAAGTACGGTTCTCAAGCTGTACGTTTTATGAATGAGGTGAAATGCAGTGGAGGACTGGCACCAGAAGAATCCACTCAAAAAAACAAAAAAAATTAAATAAAAAATAACACAGCAGCTCTGACAAAACCAAATTAAGGTGTCATGTTTGCTGTGATGGATTATCTGGCTCAGGACTTTGGGTTCCTGTTTCTGGAAGCGAACAGGAACGATTCGGGATCTGCTGAGCGAGTGCACAGAGCAGCAAGAAGAGCCGAAGAGGGAAGCGTGCTTATTGGTGCTCCCTCCTGAGGGAGAAACAATGAGAGCTCATTCTAACGCAGCCAAAGGCGATTCTGTTACTTACACAGGTTGGCAGAAAAAACCCTGAAACATGGACTGAAATACAAATAAATATCACAACTGCAACCGGATTCTCAGAGGACATTTAAGCAATTTCTGACATATGTTGGGTGAATCTGAAATGAAAACTTTGTGAGAAAACAAATGTACAACCTACAGAGAAATATTGATACATATAACAATCAGAATCTGCTATTTATTTTACTGAGATTTTTTTGTTTTAAGTCAACAAAAAGTGTTTATGTAATGTCTCAAAAGCAACAAAATTGGATGGAAAGTGTCTTTGAACAATCATTTTAAAATCTTACTGATAATCCATTGGATTTATGTCTAGACTTTGACTAGGCCATTCTCCTCTAATTAACCCCTCCAACTGTAGCTTTGGCTTCATGTTTAAGGTCCAGAATGAAGTATTTCTCAGTCTCTAATAGGTTTTCTACCAGTTTCCTCACAGCATGATGCTGCCACTACCGTCTTTCACCGTTCCACAGACTTACTGACGTTTAGTGGTGTGAACACTTCTGTTAATCCACTAATGAACTTATAGCTACATTTTCAGCATTTTCGCTTTGAAACTATTTAGCACACTTAGCTTCATAGCGCTAAACTACTTTGTAAACTTTCAGTTAAATAAAGTTTGACATCTGTGTTGACGTTTGGTTGTCGACTGATGAGAATTCTTCAAGTAGCTAGATGTTTATATTCATGCTCTTATTTTGAAGTCTGTTTATGCAGCAATTACATTTCCTCTACAGAAGTTGTTTTTTTTTAAGAAACTTTACTGAGCAAGTGGGAAGTATAGAAGAAATGAACAAATGAAGTGTAGCTATATAGGAAAATATATAACTACTATATGCCACTGACACTTGGTGGGTTGAAATTAGCACTTTAGCGTTAGCTTCCACTAACTTTCTATGCTGGTACAGCACTTTAGCCTTAGCAGAACTAAAGTTTATAATTAGTGCTTTTGAGTTACCACCACTGCTGACATTAAATTAGACACAGTTGGACTCTATTAAATTCTAATGAACATTTAACAGTGGAACTGGAAGACATTTTAAACATCCAAAACAAATAAACAAAAACAACAGAAACAAATAAAATGGACTATGGAGTCTTTGTAACTAAAATTGTCCTTCAGAAAATTGCTAGTTGAGACAAAAGAACCAGATTAAAGACTTCTGTCGTCCAGTTTTTCATTGCTTATTGTGACAGGCCCAAAATCTCTGAGAAATCCACCGAAGCTTGTGGCTGTCATGTGACTAAATGTAAATAAAGTGGTTTGAATAGCTTTGCAAGGCAGAGTCCCACCTGCTTCTCTCTGTTTGTGCTCACTCTGCCCTTTTCAAAGTCGAGGCATTCGTCCTGAGCAGGTGATACAGTGAACGCCGGCCACTGTAACATCTATTTTAGGTGCGTTATCTCCTCCCCTCCCCCTCCACTTCACCGGAGCGACCGAACTCAGGCGTGGACGGCGTGGGGAGGAACTCCTCTGAACGCCTGCAGCATGAAACGTGTCTGCGACCCGAGCCGAGGGCAGGAGGTTTCCAGTTCGCATGCAAAGCAGTTAGTTAGAAACCTCCAGGCCGTGAATGTTCTGCGATTACCGCGAATGAGGCGTCTCTTTGTGATACAGCCGCCGTTTAATCTGTGACGCCGGAACGCCACGAGCTGATGACCTTCAGAGTCAGGAAGCTGGTTCAGTTTAAGCCGGCGACCGCGGAGATGATGAGCTGACGAAAAAACGACAAGAGACGCTGCTTAAGAGCCGCGTTATTGGCTCCTTATGGCGCGACACTGAGAACTATAAACAGATGGACAAAAGGATGAGACACGGCTGCAGAGATTAGCACATTACTGAAATTAAACTAAAAAAAGAAGAGCATATTGTGTAACTGTGACATTTACACTGCAAAAACAAAATCTTACTAAGTATTTTGGATCCAGTTTCTAGTGCAAATATCTTAATATGCTTGAAATAAGAGAAAACTAACTTACAAGTAATTTCTCAACAAGATATAGTAGTTTGTTTTAAGTCAATAATTCCTTAATATTGAGTAAAAAGTACATGTTCCATTGGCAGATTATTTTACTAAAAACATGGGAAAATGTCTTGTTATAAATGAATTAATCTACCAATGGAACAAGAGCTTTTTAATCAATATTAAGAAATTAATAAATACTTAAAACAAGCTCTTATTTCTTGCTGAAAAGTTACTTTTAAGTTAGTTTTGTCTTATTTCAATTGTACTAAGATATTTGCACTAGAAACCAGACAAAATACTTGGTAAGATTTTGTTTTTGCAGTGTTGGACCTTATGTTAAAAATCCACTCCAGGTAATTTTCACAAACTGTTTCATTTCAACAGCAAGTTAAACTTTTTTTTATAACAAACAGATTTTAAAAAATGTACTTTCCTCTTACTATAAAAGGCAAGAAATAAATCTGCATGTTCACTCAATTATATTATACTGCAACAAGATGTATTTAACTGCAACTAAATAGTATGAGAAATAATATTACAGGAGAACCGTGTCGTGTGTTTGCAGGACTAATTTAAAAATAATAAAAACTATTTATGTTTTCTGGCTAAAAGCAGCTTGGAGAATCTTTTTCGATGTAGTTAAATCCTTAAAGTGTAGTAAAATGACACATAAAATGCTTCACAGTATACCAAAACTGCCAGAATTAGAAACACATTTTGAAATATACATTAACAGAGCATTAAACTTTATCAAGAAATACATTTTATCCTTTAATGTATTATTTATCCTTTTTTTGCACTTAAATATTTATTTATGTAACTGTATTTATTGGAATTATTATTTTATCTGTTAGTATAAGTTACTAAAGTATAATTATGTTAGTATAAGTTACTAAAAAGGCTTAAGTTTTCTAAATATAATATGTCTATAGTTGAGCCATTGATTTAATTTTATATTTACTCTTAAGTTCAATGGTTTTAGTCTCTGTTAGGCTAAGGCTGCAACAATCTAATGATCAAATAATCCTTAATCCTATAAACTTTATATAGTCTACAAGTAAAATAATACATGTAAAAGTAAAATCCCTGCAGTAAAAAAGTACTAAAACGTCGTCAATTCACTGCACAAAATAGTTTCAGTTTGTCGCTTCAAAGCAAATCTAAGCCACTAAAATGGTTGCATGCATGACGGCATCTTCATAACAATATTAAATATTCATGGTGCCGCCACCGAACAAGGTGGGGAATTTTGCAACATGTCACTGTACGTTGATTACATTTGCATATTTGCTCTGCTGCCATAGTAAAAGCAAAAACACACCAGCAGACAGAGCATACGGAAGACAATTAGGGCCACAAATAAAGAAAAGCATTACCAGCTTTTTCTTTAAAAAAGATGGGAATTAAAGATGGGAGATTAAAGCCTCAGATTAAATTCAGACTTGAATCTCTGAATTCTGAAATTTCTTCTCTGATTTTTTACTTATTTCTCAGAATTTGGACTTTGATCTCAAAATTCACCTTTTTTTTCCCCATCAGCATTCCATCGTTTGTGTCAGAATTTGATCCCAAAATTCATACTTTTTTCAGAATCCTAACATAAGACTTTATTCTTATAATTTGTACCATTTTTCTCAGAATTTGGACTTTCATCTCAGAATTCTGACAATTTTTCTCACAAGTTAAACTTTTTTTGTTCTCAGAATTCAGACCCCACCCCCCTGGATTTAGGTCAGAATTTGGACTTTAATTTCAGAATTAAGACCCATTTCTTAGAATTCACACTTTTGTATTGTTAGAAATTCAGTCCAATCTCAGAATTCAGACCCATTTCTTGGAATTTGAGGCATAATGTAAGAAATCAGACTTTGGCCTGAAAATTTTGATTTTATTCACAGAATTCAGAACTTAATCTCAGAGTTTGGTCTTTTTTTTCCTCAAGATCTGGGTCAGAATTTGGACTTTAATCTCAGAATTCTGACTTCAATTTCAGAATTAAGACCATTTTTTTTCCCAATTGACAGTTTTTTCCCCCTCAAAATTCAGACATTAATGTCAGAAATCCACTTCAATCTCAGAATTAAAACTGTTTTCCCCCCAGAATTCAGACATCAAGGTTAGGATTTGAGCTTTAACTTTAGAATTATGACTGTTTTTTGTCATAATTCCAGCAAATTTTTTCAGACTTCAGACATTGTCAGAATTTGATCTCAGAATTCAGACCCATTTCTTAAAATTCAGACTTAAATCTCAGAATTTTGACTTTATTCTTAGAATTCAGACTTGTGTTCAGAGAAAATAAGTCTGAATTGCTTTTCTTTCAATTTCTTCAACCCTCTTCCATAAAATCATGTCTATAGCAGGGCTCTTCCACAATTGTATGTAATTATTGTGAGTTAAATGCTCCCCTGAGACTTTTTCCTGGAGCTCTCTGTGGCCCGGCAGGTCCATTTTTCAACCAGAGGAGGGTTTATCCTCAACCTCACCTGTATTAAAGCACATCATGCGGATTCATTTAGTATTTTTATTCATCTTTTTGCACTCACCGTGTGTGTAAATGTTCCCAAGTTCATTGTGGAGGTAAAACAGGCTCCTGATGCAGTCCTGCACGGAGGAGATGGGCCGGTATCCAGTCAGGACGTATTTATTGAACTGGAGATGTGGCGGGGAGCTGGCCCAGTCCAGCAGCCTCGGTCCGTTTAAAAAAGCCATGGCGAACAGAACCGTCAAAAGGACGCCGCCGAACAGATAAAACACAGACTGCACCCCTATGTACACGTTCAGCAGGATTATTGCGACCAAAACCTTATGAGATATCATTGGTGTCTGTTTTTTTGTTTTTGTTTTGTGTGTGAGAGAGCTCACGTCAAGTCTCTAAGCGCTACCCGGCAACGGCGCGTCCGTCTCGGCGCTGTTTGTTCTGAACCCCCGCTGTCCGAGCGAGTGTCATCCGCAGGGATGGAGGCGGACACGGCCAGCCATACGCATGACGGTCTACGCTCCGGACGGTCATTACATTATTCGGCATTGATGAAATGTGTGCGCGGCGCCTAGAAGCGCAGAGGACGGGACGTTTCCTGACATCTTAAAGCCGCTTCTCGGGGATTTACTCAACGCTCCGGTGCGGCAGGGCGGGCTGGAAGGATTCTCGGGCGGTGATGCTGCGAGAGCCGCAGGTCCATCCGACTCCAGAGGATGCTACTAGCTTGACTCCAGCGGCCAGATTTACTCACGTTAGAGCTCTAGGTCAAACGAGGAGAATTAACTCGGTCGGCTGTCTTTCGCTGAGCTTTTCAAAAACAGAGAAGCTCCGTGATTTTCCAGCGGAGATTTTGAAGGACTACGGGCTAGCAAGCCGGGCAGGCGGCTACCAACGTCCGGTGTCAGGGGGTAAGGAAGCTGGTGTCTGAGCCGGCCTTTTCCGCATTCTCAAGGCCCGGTGAATCATTTTAATTTTCCCCATATTATTTCTGATCCCGTTGTCTCTTAGCATTGATTCCGGCGGACGGCATTCCTTAAAAAGCGGATCCCTCTCTGTCGGCCTTAGATCCGCTGCATCGCCTCCAACAGTCAAGCTAGCTCACTGTGAGCAACACTTCCGGCTGTTTCTTTTCAAAATAAAGCACTCGCTGTAGAACATGCCAGAAAGGAACATTTAGTGCAGCTTAATTTTTTCATGGCACCTTCAGTCTCTATGCATGCAGCAGGAACCCAGAAAGCAGGAAAGTAAAGATCTTACATGAAGTGCAGAGTTGGGGAGTCACTAGTTACATAAAATTACATTTACTTGAGTAACCTTTTGGAAAAAATTACTTTCAGGAGTATTTTTCTACGCTTTACTGTTTACTTTTACTTGAGTAATTTTATTATGAAGTATCGCTACTTTTACTTGAGTAAAATTTCTCGGTATTCTCTCAACCCTGAGTAACTTCACTGAATGAAGAACGAGACGTTTTTAACCAAAAAATTCACCAGATACACACGCAATTTTATTTTGAAATAAATTGATTTGGAAAAATGCTTCTTTTGCCTGATTCTGGTAATTTTGTAATTAAATAGATTACTTAAATTTAGGACTATACCTACATTTCAGATATTTTATTTTGGTCTGTCTGATGATGTAATTTATAAATGTATAAATTATTGGTAAGTTGATCAGTTACTCAGTACTTGATAAGGTCAAATAATTACTAAATAGTTTTTACTCTTACTTGAGTAACTGGGTGGTTAACAACAACAATTTCCATTTTAAAAAGTAATTTCACACACATGCACATATCAGATAACCCAGTACTACACTAACAAGGTGCAGTCCATTAGGTTGTTTAATGGACTAATTGAACAAAAAAAATTATAAAATTGGTTTTGTATAATCATTACCATCGCAAAAGTTTCCAAGTACTGTTCTAAAAATAGATAGAAGTCAGGATCGACTTTCTGTCGTCTCAGAAAAAACACATTCTGTAAAAAGACAAAATAAAGGGAATATTTTCTTTAAAGCAAGAAAAGAAATTCTGTTTTATATTGTAAAAACATGATTTAAAAGTCAATTTCAAAAGGTTAGCTTTTCCAATCCTCAAGCTAATAAAATTAGCTAATAAAGCTAATAAAATTAGCTTGAAGATTCTCAGCTACCCAGTCCAAAAACTCTATGAATTTATTAATGATATGAAGATATTTTTAAACCAAAGCCAGCTAGAAATTACTTTACAAGTTACTGATCAAGCCCAAAATCTCTGTATAGACTCAGATTGGACCTCCAGAGACACATTAAGACAGTTACAAAGTTGACCTTCTATCACCTGAAGAATATTTTGAGGATCTTGAGAAACTCAAACATGGGTTTATGTCTCATTTATTACTGCGGCAGTGTCCTCACAGGTCGCATTCTGACTAAAACCAGGGAGATGGAGCTCATCACCCCAGTTCTAAAGTCATTACTCTGGCTCTCTGTAGCTCAGAGAAATGACTTTGCTGTTAGTTTATAAATCACATCTGCTGTTGTTCTATCAATCTTCCAGATCACTCAGGTCTTCTGGTTCTGGTCTACTCTGCATCCCCAGAACCAGAACCAAACATTTAGCTTTTGTGCACCACAAATCTGGAACAAATGTCCAGAAAACTGCAAAAATGCTGAAACACTGAGTTAAAAACTCATCTGTTTAGAGCTCCCTTTAATTAATAATAACTGTAACATCTTTAATTGTTCTCTATAATCCAATGTTTCTTTTTGTTATTTTACCACTACAATATACTTTTTAATGTTTTCATCATTTAAGCACTTTGAATCGTTTTGTTGCTTTTCTGTACGATTACCATGCAACCATATAATGCCAAGTATATTATAATAATAATTCATGAACTCATTTTGAACACATTCTAAAACACTTTTTTTTTTAAGTGAAAAATCATTCCTAAAATGTGGGGTATTTTTAATAAAAAGGTTTTAATAATAGTGTTCTGAACTTCAGTTTGTGAGTAAAATCTAGAAGCAGCAGGTTATGGCCTGTAATTCTCTGAAAAGACGTTGAAGATTTGGGTGAATCAGACCCCACTCTCCCCTCCCTCTGTTTTCTGAACCAGATGACTGGTGATTCTGTAAAACAGAAAAAACCAGATCTCCCACTGGACAAAGCAAACATGGCACATTAATCAGATGTGGTTCTGCTTTTACTCTGACTTGGGTTTCTGTAGAAACTGATTAATTTCAAATAGAGAAAACGATGAATAGATTTAAAGTATTTTAATTTTACCTCCATGTTTCTTCTGACTCGAGTGTCGTCATTTAGAAACTTGAGTCAGAGTGAGAATATGTGAAAGTTTAGGAGAATTGAAAAGAGGTCATCCAACCTACCAATGATAAATTAGAAAAAAAACAGTGGAAATGTAAAAAGAGGATTCAATTTATGTAGCAAAAAGAGTCTTTAGCATTGTCAAATATCTTGCAACTGTAAAAATCATTTGATATTGCATATCTGTTTGCATGAACATTCGCTGGTGAATATTAAGAATTACTGAGCAATTATGTTTTTCAGTTTTTCACACCATACGACCAGTGGTGGTGTACCTGCTATGACCCAGTTTTCCATGTGGTTTAACACAATGCAGATACATGTCTTTCAGTATCTCTCTTTTGTCACCAAAACCCACACAACAAAAAGCAGGTGAGAAAACTAATGATTTGAATTCACATGTGTGAACAGATAAAAGGTCCAAGAGAAAGATGAACCTCTTTTTTTTGGCTCTCTTGGTCCTTATTTGAGACTGGTCAGACAGGAAAGTGGTGATGAGAGAGAGAGAGAGAAGACGTTCAGCAAAAGGTCTGCAGAGCGGGATCGAACCCCAGACGGCCGAGTCCAAGACAGAGGCCTCCAGATCCTGGTCACACATTAGAACTACTGCAGCGCTGCAGAATGATGGATGGATGGATGGACGGACGGACGGACGGACGGACGGACGGACGGATGGATGGATGTGAATCTTTCATATAAAATCTAACATTAAAAGCGATAGGTCGGAGTAAATTTACTGTTACTGTAAATCTAAATATTTATTCATTGGTTATAAATTATTGATAAACATTTAACCCAATGGCCTCCAGTGGTCCGGATGTGTGGCTCTTTAAAGAAGCAACATGAGAATTGATCTGGTTGAAGCAACTTCGCATGCATCTCTGCATGTTTGTGTCTCTGCTATTATTTTGTTGTTAAGCCCCTTTAGCAATAGTTTGTGTGTCTCAAATACTTTATTTTGTGCAAATTACTCAAACAGTTAAAAAAGCCCACATCATGTACTTCATTTGACACTGCAGAACTGATGCATCATCATTTTCCAGTGAATATTAAAAATTTTTGAGCGATTAACAAGAATTTTGGAGTTTACCATCATGTGACTGAGGGTGGTGTACGTGTTAGTGCCCCTGTTTTCCATGTGGTTTAACACAATGCAAATAAATGTTTCAGTGTTTCCCTTTTGTCACCGAAGGTCACAAACCAAAACCAGGTGAGAAACGACTTTTCGAAAGGGGCTGTAGTGCATCCGCTGCATCCATGCAACAATATAACAATGCAGCGCTGCTTCTGACGCTCAGTGCTGAGGAAATGTATGCAGCGCAAAGGTAAGTCTGTACTTTCTCTATGAACGTTTTACATTTAAAAACATTTCATTTTTAGCTAACACAATAATTAAAAGCTGTAATAGTGATAAATTCTAAAGTATGCTTGTTTAAATATTTAAAATAAAATATATTGGCATTTTTCGAGAACTTATCAGTTGTAAACAAAACAAGACACTGGAGAGAGAGAGAGAGGTGGGAGTTGATAACAATAGGATACGATCAAATAATGTGTTTAAATATAAGCTAGGGTGTTTTGGTTACTATAAACACTCCGTTTCTCTTGCCTCTAGATTAAAATGTTTTTACGCTCTAACTGCTAAACAGTGACTGAAAGTGAAACGGCAACTTAAATGAAAGATGAGCTCTCTGAAGGGTCTTAGTTGTGGTTTTATGCTGTCTGCCAGTCACGGATTCAGAGATCAGACACAATTTAAAAACCGTCTTTGTTGGCTCAAAAATCAAGGCTACATATTTAATCTGCTCACCAAGTCTAACAAAGTCCAATGGTTTGACATTTTGCTTAATGCAGAATGACTGAAGTGATTGTTTCAGAATGAGACCAACACTCAACTCAATCAGGGTAAAGATCACAGAACAGGTGAAAGACTTTGGTGTCATTTTCATCTCAGATCTGTATTTAAGCAGCAATAGAAGGTCTGTTATAAATTAACTTACTTTAAAAATGCCAGAATCAGTGGTGGAGAAAGTTTTGAAACACTGTGCTTAAGTAAAAATACAAACAAAAGCAAAAATGCAATTTAGTCAAAGCAAAAGTTAATATTTTTACATGAGTAAAAGCATGTGCATTTAAAAATACTTAAAGTATTGAAAGTAAAAGTGCTTTCTGAATGGTTTCTCTAATAAAATGGGTATAAAGTGTGTCTACCGTATGTATATTTCTAAATATTAGGACATCAATATTGTGTCATTTTAAGGAATAACACTGCAGATAATGCATGTTTTTACTGTGTCTGTGAAACACTTCAGGGATAACCTGCAGTTAAATGAGATTAAGCAGGAATGATTACACATTTAAAGTTTTTATTTAACACAACACACAGATAATGTGTTATTTAAACTGCAGTAAACACTTTCTAGGAAAAGTTGTCTGCCTGAAAAAAAAAAAAAACATGTTCAGGTTTGGTTGTAAAGTACGAGAGGGTAAAAGCCACACTAATAAAATGAGCAAAATAAAATTATAAAAATAAAGTCAAAATATTACAAGAATAAAGTTAAAATACTAAAATAAAATTGTAGCTCTACAAGAATAAAGTGGAAATATTATGACTTTTATTCTTGCATAACTATTCTTGTATGACTTTCCTCTCAAATAACTTTAGTCTTGTAATATTATGACTTCACAATAGTAAAAGCATCATTCAGCTTCTATGCACCACAAATTTGGAACAAACTTCCAGAAAACTGCAAAACAGCTGAAACATTGGGTGCCTTTAAATCTCAACTTAAAATCCACCTGTTTAGAGTTGCTTATGGCTAAATTAGGGTTAGAGTGTGGGTTTTGATGTCTTCGATGGTTTTATCTTTACTTTTTATCTATTTATAAACTTTTTTTTATTCCTCTTTCTAATGGTGTAAAAGTGGTGAGTGCCTGAGGGTCATTGCGCGCACAGAAAAACCCTGTAAATTCTAGACCAACGGGTAAAAATAGTGCACAAAAATCCGTGTATGACGGCAAAGTCCTAGCGCAAAAATTCGCACGACAGGTGGACGGAGCCTGGTGCTGCAAGGTTGGAGACCTTGTCCTGTCAGGCGACGGGGCCTGGATACCCGTGTTAAACAGACAGCAGAGTCCAGCGACGACAGGCGCTTAAATTCCCTAACAAAACTATGTTTTTATCTTTTTTAAAAAAAAAAAAGTAAATCGTTCTGTTTATTCAATGTCACATGCTGTTTTTATTTTTAAATATATCACCTTGAAATGCCTTGTAGCTGAAATGTGCTATACAAATTTGATTTTATTTGATAAAAAAAAAAAGTTTTCTTAGTATGGCTGTAATACTCCACCATAGCAAAGGGATCATGATAGAGAGATTTTTTTAAAAGAAAGACACCAAGAACCAACCAGTTGATAACAATCCAGCTTTCTATTGCTTGTGATGGCTTTGTAAGCTAAGTTGTTAAATAAAAATGTCTTATTTTAACAGAAACATGTTGCTGTTGCATGTGTGCATCAGTGCCGGTGTTCTGCTGTGGCTCCCTCGGTGTACCACAGGTGTTTGCACCGAAGGGAAACCCAAACAGTGTCAGGAAGCAGATATCGCCCCGGGAACCAATCTGGCAGGCGAAGGCTTTGATATAACCACCATGAAGCGCAAAGGAGCCTTCGTGCTCAACATGGATGCATGGCAACGCAAGAATAAAAAATGCACCCTGTGCATCAACCCCTTCATGGAGAACAAGAAGCAGAAGCTGCCTCTGTCCGTGGAGGACTGGAGGGCCAAGCAGTCCTGCAACTCCAAGGTGTCGTCCAAGCTGCACAAATCCAGCGAGTCTCTGGTCAGCTCCACTTCTTCTTCCGTTGAGAACAACTGGAAAGTGGGCTTGGAGTTTCAAACATTAAAAACGGGCGGGTCGTTGATGCTGGCTGGAACCAACTCCAAAGTAGCCGATTACTCCATGGAGAAAACAAAGAACGACAAATTCAGCTTCTCCAGCCTCGGCATGTCCTGCGAGTACTACAGGTAGGAAAACCAGAGCCCAAACTTTTTTTTAATGGAGTTGAAACGATTAATCATGATTAATCAATTATTAAAATAATCGTCAACTGACTTGGTGTTTGATTAATAGTTAAAGCTGCAGAATGTAACATTTGTTAAAACTGTCACCATGTTGTCATAATTTGAGACAGATAATCTATGAAAAGATCAATATCCTCTACCATCTGAATAAACACACAACTCCTGACCAAAAACAACCAATCAGAACCAGGAAGAGGGTCTTAGTGCTGTCAATCAACCTGGTGTATGTGTTTTAAATGTGCTAATGGTGGAGAACAACTCACCGATACAGGAAAAACAGCAATCCACCATCATCTGTGGCTATGCTACGTAGCATTAGCATTTGTGGCAGACTTTGTTGTGTTGTGGTGAACCAGCTGTAGTAGCAAAGAGCAAAGAGGGAGAGTGGTCAGATGGGTGGCATGTGCACAAGAATGACTGACAGTGCTAAGACCCGCCTCCTGGCTCTGATTGGTTGTCTCTAGTTAGCACTGGGAGAAGGCAGAGGAGCTCGATGTACAGCATAGTATGAAGATTATCTGCCTCATACTATGCAGTCATGACATCATGACCGTTTCAACAAATATGTAAAAAAAAATGCATTAAAGTCACATACTACAGCTCCAACTGGAGTAATGGTCGTCAACTAATTTAGTAATCAATTAATCGCTAACTGAAGTTTACAGACTTAAAAAAGGCCATATACTGAAGCAGTAATTTAGCCAAAAGTGTACAAAACGTATAGAAACTTTGCATTTAAGATAAAAAAAAACTCTGCCTTTGTCTATAAATATGTTCTACCCAAAACTGCTCAATTGCAGTTTTAGCCTCACCTGGTTCAAATGATGTAAAAAACTAAAAAGTCTCTTTTTAAGTACCTTTTGCTATTCAATTACTAATTGGTCAATCCAAAAACAAACAGATGAACTTCTGGCATTGTATGAAAAAGATTTAAATGAAAAAAATAGCACAAGGTGTGTTTTTTAAAATCCGTTTAATCAAATAATCATCAGAATAATTGATAAATTAGTCAATCACTAAAAATAATCATTAGTTACAGCCTAAATATTTTGTTTGCAAAACATTTGTTTCATTGTTTATTTTTGTTCCTGCCTCGCTGAAATCAGCTACCGAGTGTCGAACTCGCCCAGGCTGCACAGGGAATTCAGCAAAGCGGTGAAACAGCTTCCTCCGGTGTACAGCTCCAAAAGCAAGGAGCAGTTTTACAAACTCATCGACAACTTCGGCACCCATTACATCAGCAAGGTGACACAAACCAACGCAACAGACTTTAACACCACCACACTGTTTTTAGGCTAAATTGTTAAATATGTCTGTAAAATGTGTCTTTCCAGGTGAAGTTGGGTGGAGATGTTCAGTCTGTCACCAGCATTCGTCAATGTCAGGCCAGCCTGCAGGGCTTCAGTGCAGAGGAGGTGCAGATGTGCCTGGAAGTGGAGGCGTCTGCAAGCTTCAGGGTCACAGTAAAAACTGAATCAAAACACTGCAAGAAGGACGTAGAGAAATCAGAGAGCAAGACAGCGTTCTCAAGCCTCTTCAGTGACAGGTACAGAGATTCAGTCACTTTTCTCTGTGTGATCCTTTCTAAACTAAAAGAGGTTCCTACATTTCTTCCAAATGGAGTCTGATGTGTTGCTATTTCACTGCAAAAACACAAAATCTAACCAGTTTCTTGTTCAAATATCTTTGCAAACTCCAAAAGACAAAACTGTTTATTTTAGCTAACTTTTTATCAAAGGATAAGCGTTATGCAAGTTATAGTCTTTTTTTAAGTGGGATGTTGCTTTCACAAAGGTTATGTTGTGCAATGTTTGCTACAAAAAAGATTATATTGAATAATCTTTGACTTCTCGACAGGTTTACAGAAATCAAAGGGGGCCATACTACAGAGCCAGACCTCCTCTTCTCCGCTAATAAAGACCCACCGGCCTACAAGGAATGGCTCAAGTCGATTCCACAGAACCCTGATATAATCTCGTATTCTCTGGGCGCTCTGCATGAACTCCTGCCTCCTAAATCAGCAACATGGTCCAACCTGCGCTCAGCCATCTCCCATTACATCCTGGAGAAAGGTCTGCTGGTCAACTGCACCGAGCGTTGTAGAAAAGATTCGAAGGATCAGTGCGTCTGTCAGTGCCAAAATGATCCGGCGGTGAACCAGGACTGCTGCCCGGTGAAGAAAGGCATGGCCCACCTGATTGTAACCGTACAGAGGGCTACAGGTCTGTATGGAGACTACTTCACATCCACAGACGGCTATGTGAAAGTCTTTTACAATAAAAAAGAACACCGCTCACAAGTCATCAACAATGACAACAACCCAAACTGGAAAATGGCGTTTGATCTGGGTTCACAAGATCTGTCTGTAGCAAAAACAGTGAAATTTGAAGTCTGGGACCAGGATAACGGCTGGGACGACGACCTCTTGGGATCATGCGAGCAGCCTCTGCAAAACGGCATCAAGCCGGACGTCTGCAACATGAACCATGGCCGGCTGTACTTCAAACTGGAAGTGAAATGTGCTCCGAGTCTGACCGGCGCTTTATGCTCAAAGTACAAACCTACACCGATGAATCAGAGCCTGAAGAAGCTTTACGTGTCGCGTCACGCCCAGCCTATCCCCAAAGCCATGCTGCTGGAGATGGGAGTGTTTCTGAACGAGTCAGTGTCTGCAAAGCTAACCTTTAGGAAAAACCAGAATATTACTGCTAAAAGGCAAACATATTATCTTAAATAAGGCAAATGTTTAACACTGCAAAAACACAAAATTATACCAACTACTTCTGAACAAGTTTCTAGTGAAAATATCTTCGTACATTTGAAATAACAAATTAACTTACAAGTAACTTTTCTGCAAGATATTGGAGATTTTTTTAAGTCAGTAAATCCTGAAATGTGACCTATTATTCTTCCTTGAACATATTAGGATAGGCTATGGACTACACAAAATATGTTCATTAAAATTTTTTTTGCACAAAATCATTCTTAGATTTTAGTCTGTTCTGTTCAGAATGAGCCATTTCATGGCCGTTTCATGGCCTCTTGTCACTTTAAATCCAAGTTTCTGCTGGCCACTCCTCCAAACTCAGCATTTACACTCACACATGAAAATGGCTGCAAACAGATGTGCAACCATATATTTTTGAAAAGCAGAAGTGGGGCCTCCTGCACAACCAACAGGAATGCATCAAGTTGTTTCTGCATAGTAAGTCAACATCAAAACACTTACCTTTTCCAACAGCCATTGTACAGCACATACAGTAGTAAAATCAGCTGCCTAACCGTGGTGGAGCTCCACTCAGGTTGCTAGGTTACTGGTGGAATTCTGCTGGGGTTGCTAGGTAACGGGCCTGGGCTTCTGATTTATGACATTACTTTCCGGAGATGTTTGAAAAGCCTCAATTTCAAGACACAAAAAACATTAATTCATTGTTCAAAACTGGCCGAGTGGCCAGAGCTTTTAAGAAGCAACAAAGACCCAAATGAAAGTTCAAAAAAGTACATTGAGCAAATTTTCACATAATACGTCCTGTTTAATATTGATGGAAAAAGTACTAGTTCCACTGGCAGATTATTTCACTTATTATAACAAGACATTTTTCCCATGTTATGTGAAATGATCTGCCAGTGGAAATAGTACTTTCATCAATTTTAAGGAATTATTGACTTAAACAAGTTCCTATATATAACTGAAAAGTTCCTTGTAAGTTAGTTTTGTCTTATTTCAAGTTTACTAAGATAGTTGCACTAGAAACTAGACAAAATACTTGGTAAAATGTTGTGTTTTTGCAGTGAGATTCATTAAAGCTGCTGGCTCTCTATTGCTGAGATTGTTTTATTATCTGCACCTTTGCTTTAAATGACAATCTTTTTAGAAAAAAAGCTAGGAACTATTTCTTAATAAAATAAAATAAATAAATAATTGCACGCCCCCAGATGTAGAGGCAATCAGACAGAAGATAAGAACAATTTCCTTCCCTGTAGGTCTAATGAAAACATAAATTCACAGAGGATATTTCACCATCTGTTAAACTCTGATTTTTTGTAATTTTGGTCCATTTATGTATTATTTTTTGTGATTTTCTCATGTGTTTGTTCAGATATATTTTTTGTTCATTCATTTCTGTTTATTTTTAATTTCTGTTCATTACTAAAAGTAGTCTTCATCATGCATTGCCTAACATCCCCTTTCGTAAACAGGTGAGGCCATTTCTTATTTCCATGCATCTTATAATTAAAGAATAAAGTAAAAGCATTTTGCTTTTGCAAAGTAATGTATTAACATTGTCCGTTTTCTCTTACAGAAGTGGTAACTGTGATTATTACAAATAATTAGAATAATGTGATTGTTGTTCTCTTCAGTTTCACGATTATTGAAGGACAGGTTAGGTTAAACTTATTTCTCTTATTTGAATAATCTACACTGCTGAATTAAGCTGTACTGACGCTTGCAAAGCATAGCTAATAAAAAAAAAGTTTATAAAATTATAGAGAAGTAGTGCACCTGCATGTTTTTGTACTTTCATTTGAGTCTACTCCTTCTAAGAACGTCTGAAAAAACATTCAGACGATTTTTAGCAACAGTTTAATGTTTTTTGGTGCTGCACCGTTACCTAGCAACCCCAGCTGAGCTTGGCCTGGTTACCTAGCAACCCCAGCTCAGCCTGGTCCCGTTACCTAGCGACCCAAGTGGAGCTCCAGCATGTTTGGTCAACTAATTTTCCCGCTGTATGGGAAAGTCAGCTGTTCTGTTGCTGACTTAGCGATTCAGAAAAGATGCTTGTATCAGTAGCGCCTGCAGCTGCACCTTGAAATATTTAAGTAAATAAAGAAAAGAAGAGGTTTGGGATTTTTTATTATCTAACCCTCTTTACTAGTATTAGCTAAATTGTGGAGAAAAAAAAGATCTTATGTGTCAACACATCTTGCAGCATCAGAGCAGTCATTTGGATCCTGCCTGAGATTTCTAACGTGCTTGGTTCTGGCAAGGTCGCCGTTTATGACCTTTTTTTGTGGTTTCACGAACTGAAGAGGTAATGGGTCACCCGGTTGGCCGACAATGACATCTGCTGCCCCCTACTGCATCTTACTGCATCTTACTGCCTAAACTAAACAGTTAAATCTAGTCAAAACGTTTGCAAAAGTAGTTGAAATTAAGCAAACATCATTAGTTCACCTTCTCCTCCTCTGGACGTCGCAGACACACCACATGGGTAGGCTTTGCTTTCATGTCTTTGTGTTGGAGATGTGGTTGTGCTCTTGTGGGTCAGGTGCAGTGATAGTATTGTGACTACCCTCCATAATATCCTGCAGGCGCCTCTGGTTTGTATAATGTTCAAAGACGGTTATAATTCTTCTATTTGCAGCCATTGAGTTGGGGCTGTGGCCAGCAGCATTTTATACGGATTTAAAGTGACAGACGCCCTAAAAAAGCTCATTCTGAACTGAGCAGACCAAGAATGATTTTTGCAACAAAAAAATGTAATGAACATGTTTTGTATAGACCATAGAACTATTCTCATCTGTGCAAGGAAGAATAAAGGTCACCTTAAGTTCTTCAAAGGTGGTACAACTGTCACTGTGTATGGTTTACATTCTACTGGTGCTTTTCTGTTTTGTGTATTTATCTCTTTTTCCTTTAGGGCCCAACTTGTTCTCCAACAGTCTGACTTAGTTTTTCTCCTCTTCTCATAAAATATGACTCCATCCATCCACTATTTCAGGGAAATGACATATTTTTTGGTCTCTGGTTTCTCTCTGACTGATAAACTGGCCTGAGTTTCCTCTCGTACGTTATACATATGAGTTTACATCGACCACTTGCTGCTCTGAGGAAAAGCATACGAAACCTTTCAACCACACTTTTTTTATGTTCTTCCTGCACTCGTTTAAGACCACTGTCACCTCAACCCCCTCACCACCTCCTGCCCCATTTCTCTGAACGTTAAACGCTTTATATCGACATATGTTCACTCAGTTTCACTCCTGCACAAAGAACAGGCAAGAGATCGGTGAGTCGTCCCTGATTTGCTATGAAATCGATGTGTTTTAACTTAAACAAGTTGATGCAAGTTTTGTTATATCGTTCGGATGGGTAACAGAAATGCTTGTGTTATAGTTGCGATTATATTTAACACTGTTTTCACTAAACTACTTTGAGGTGTTTGTGTCATTATTAAATACAGCTGAGTAGAAAGAAAGGTCACCAGCCTTCTGCACTGCAGAAGTGCAAAATCTTACCGAGTATTTTTGGTCTAGTTTCTACTGCAAATATTTTTGTACACTTGAAATAAGACAAGTATGTTTTCACCAAGATATAGGAGCTTGTTTTTAGTCAATAATTCCTTAATATTAATTACTGAGTATAAATGCAGAAATTATCATGTTGAAGGGAAGGGGAAAAGTCAATAATTTGAGTAAATGTGGGACCCAAAGACTTAAGGGTTGGTAGAGAGAATTTATTTTAAAGAAAATATCCAGATGTTGCTAAAATATTCCAAAATGTTGAAAAGAAAAATGTTTGGCACAAAGAATGGAGGACCACAGTTAGACATGGTGGTGGCAGAATCATGCTCAGGGGTTACTTTTGTAGAACTGTTTTAGGGTTGTTGTTTTTTTTATTTGTTTTGACCTGAAATGTTATAGTGTCATCTGGAAAACCAAAGTAGAAGAAAAAAGATTCCCCGTTTCCAGAAACTCAATGGATTCCAATTATAGATTCAAAGTTATCCAAAGATCTGGATAACTTTGGTATAGTTGAGACGGGAAATTACACAAAATCAAGACTGAATGTTGAAATTAGGTGCACATTTCTGCAACCCTCAAGCTGAATAATGTCTTTGCCGTTGAGCTACACAGGATAAATGTCAATATATGGAAAAAATATTAACTAGATGGCATTTTAATAGGGGTGGACATACTTTGAGAGCCATAATATGCTTTGAAAATGTCCTTTACAGGGGGTCATGAAAAGATTTCACTCCATAAGGAGATAAATAGCTATTATGTTAAGGTATTATTATAATACTATTGTTGTTTTGACACCATTTTCAAGGAATAATGACATTATAATGCAACAACACATTCTGAAAGATCAATAAACTTTCAATTCTAGTCAACATTTAACACTGAAACTAAAAGACAGGTTAAATATCCAAAATAAATAAACAAAACAACAGAAACAATAAATAAAATTAATTATAAAGTCTCTGTAAACAGAATTGTCCTTCAAAAACGTGGCTAATTGGGACCAAAGTACCAAACTGAAGACTTTAGTCATCCCGTTTTTGATAGAAAGACAGAAAAGAGAAAAAATAAATAAATAATGCAAATGGAAACTATTGAGCTGTCTTAATGTGTCGTGATTAATTGATTTACTGCTTATTGCAACAGGCCTACACTTCTTTCAAAGCAGCTGATGTTCTTAGTGGTTGCAGATATGAGACATTTGCTAATAATATGCAACTTTACATTTCTCAGGTGATTATATTATGGAGCTTTTTAGTTACATACCCAAGTTTTTTTTTAAGTCACAAAGAGCTTCAGATGCAATAAACCAAAATGTTTGACGGAAACTCCTTTATTTTAAATTCTGGTGCACATCTTAACAGAATGTTGCTTAAAACTTAAGGTCAGGTAAAGAAAGTAATGGTTTCTCTTTGATCATTTGCATCTTGGTGGTAGGCCACAGCAGTAAAAAAAAAAAGGTAAACGAGATTAAGGTCAAAGTCATAGATGAAAGAGGTAACAGATATAACGATAATCACAAGGCTTTGACCAGAGATTTTATCTTCTTTGTTATGAGCTGCATGAAAAATGTTGCTTGAAATAATGATTTCATGTAACGTCTGGACACATTTCAGGTCAATCAGGCTAGGATTTTAACTCAAAGCCTTGCTGAGAACAATGTTTTTTTTTCAATACAGTTTAGTTTTATTTTGTTGTGACTTTTTGTTTGGCAAATAAAAAATTCAGTAGAAACATGTCGCAGTACAACCGTTAGACAGACAGCCTACTGTGAGTTTAAGACTATAAATGACATCACTAACTCATTAAAAATGAGCTAAAAATTAATCATAACTGTACTATTTTTAAAATATTTTAATAGTTTTGATTCAGTAGTTAAGTACATTGCTTTATCTATCTATTTTGCATATCATTTTACTAATGATCTTAACATGGACGTCGGAAATGCGGATCGGGATTATTGAACTGAGCGGCTTTAGTTGTTTTTGCCAGTTTTTTCATGACTTCTACTTGTTCCAGTGAAGCTAATTTCTCTGTGAACCTAACTCAACGGGTTGGGGTTCATCGACGGCGGTACAAGTTTGAAACGGCTAGCTTAGAAACAGACCCATACCTCCTCCCTCCTGACGTGTTGCTCAAATTCCCGACTCTGCCTGAATTAACAACACATGATTTATGTCACTGTGTCATAAACAGCGTTTCCCCTTCAACCGGAGAAGCTTCAAAAACGTACAGAAGACAGAAGAGATGCTAACCAGTTTTTTTTAATTATGCTAACCAGTTTTGTTCCGTACATGCTAGGCTACATGACGGTGGAGCATTGTTTCCATGGTTACGGACGGTTAGACGCGTATCTTCTCCATAATGCAATATTTGATATCTTTCTAATCATACTTACTTATAAAGTTTATAAACGTTACGTCTTCTTACCTTGTAAAAGTGTGTTCACTGCAAATCCGCCATTACACTGAGGGCTACCAGTCATTATGATTAACAGCTGCCAGTCATTGGCTGCTATCGCCATCTTCCCTTATTAAAAGATAAAATAAAATGATAAGTTTGGTTTTCATCCTTGTCTGTTTGTGCAGCCGGCCGCTCAGCTCCATATGACCATTTTTGCTGCGAAATCAACTAAATAAAAGCGATATTAGGCTACCACGTGCGTTTTTTAACAGGCTTTACTATGAGCTCATTGGTTGTTTTTGACGGTTGTCATGGCGGAGTGGGCGGAGTTTTGAAGAGTGACGTCACGCGCAAAGAGTCAATACGCAGTGATTATTTTGATCTTTTTGTATGAAATAAACAATAAAATATACTTTTTTTATTTAGTGTGTTTTCTAGTTTTTACTAATTAATTTTAGTTAAATCTTTAGTTTTAATTTAGTTTTTATTAGTTAAAGTAGTAGTTTTAGCTTTTTCATACTTTAATTGGTTTGTAGGTATTATGAATCTGTGTACATCCATTGGGTAATGAATACCCATAAAAGATACTATTTTCAAAAAAATGTATTAAAATTATTGACTGTGGTGTTTTATCCCAACTTTTTAGGATGCCTTTTTGCAGACTATCAATCAAGTTTGTTTGTACAGCACATTTCAGCAACAAGGCAGTACAGAGTGTTTTACATCATGAAAACACAAAAATACAGTCGGCAATTGAGAAAACTTGTAAATATTTTACATTTTGTCAAGTGCCATCAAAATGTTTGTCAATGTTTAATTTATTATGGTTCAAAAGCAACTCTAAACAGGTTGGTTATTAGTCTAGATTTAAAGAACTAAGTTTTTCAGCTGTTTTGCAGTTTTCTGGAAGTTTATTCCAGATTTGCAGTGCATAGAATCATAATAAGCACTTCCAGGAGGGTTATGGAGTGCCATAACTGCCGACAGTTATGTAAACTGTTTACACGTCAATTCCAAAGGCTAATAAATAGATTAAATAAATGTGTTAGTTTTATAAACACACAATATAGTTCCGGTTAGTTATAGTTTTTCCCCATTAATCTTAATTTAATTTAATTGCAGTTTTTGTTATAGATTTTGCTGAGAAAAAGTTTTTCTCTTTCAGTTTACTTCCAAGGACAGCAGCATGTTCCTGTTGAGTTTTTCCATCTTTGCCGGCTTCCTGCTCTGCCTCCCTCAGTATTCGACCGCAGCCTGCACTGAAGGAAAGCCCAGAGAGTGTCAGGAGGCCGAATTCGCTCCTGGATCCAACTTAGCTGGGGAAGGCTTCGACATCACCAAGATGGAGCGAAAATCTGCGTTTGTGCTCGACATGAATCAGTGGAAACGCAAAGACAAGACTTGCACCCTGTGCACTAACCCGTTTCTGGAGGGCAAAAAGATGAAGCTGCCCCTGTCCGTGCTGGACTGGAGGGCCAAGCAGACCTGCAGTGCTAAAGTTTCCTCCAAGCTCCACAAATCCAGCGAGTCTCTGGTCAGCTCCAGCACCTCCTCTGTTGAGAACAACTGGAAGACCGAATTAGAAGTCGAAATGAAAGGTAAATCTGGCAGCCTGATGCTGGCTGGGACCACATCGAAGGTGGCTGAATATTCCATGGAGAAAACAAAGAATGACAAGTTCAGCTTTGCGAGTACCAGCATGTACTGTGAGTACTACAGGTAAGAAAAACGTTCTGCAAAACAATTAATATGTTTTCAGGTCAAACCAAAGTTTCAGAAGCATCTGAAATGCTTCTGAAAAGGGACCTGTTATGCAAAAATTTACATCTTAAACGTCTTTATTCTTCAATTTGGCTCTCAACTGTTTCTTAAACAGCCCAAGTTTAAAAAAAAAAAACCAGCCATTTTTTGGTAATACTTTAATGTTTTATAGTGTCTGAAAAATAAGCCATTTCAAAAACCTCCCATTTTTTAAGTCACATTCCACAGGCACTGGGCCGTTACCTAGCAACTCCAGCAGGGTTCCACCGGTTACCTAGCAACCCTGGCAGAGTTCCACCCAACCGAAGAATCTAAGTTTAAAGTTGATGTATTATGCTCCCTTGCACCGGTTATTATAGGTCTAGATAGATAGCAATACATTGTTTGCATAAAATCGTTCTCAGATAGAGATTTTAATCTGATCAGTTCAGAGGGAGTTGTTTTATGGGCTCTTGTCACTTTAAATCAAAATATATTGCTGCCTAACTCAGCATTTACACTTACACATGAAAATGGCTGCAAACATCCATCCATCCATCCATCCATCCATCCATCCATCCATCCATCCATCCATCCATCCATCCATCCATCCATTTTCTTACTCCCTCGTTCCTATTGGAGTTGGGAGGGGTGCTGGTGCCTATTTCCAGCAAGACTGGCTGCAAACACATGTGCACAAACACTTATCTTTTCCAGCAACCATTGTACAGCGAACACAGTGGTAAAACCAGCTGACCAGATGTACTGGAGTGCCACTTAGGTTGCTAGGTTACGGACGGAGCTCTGCTGGGGTTGCTAGGTAACGGGGCAGCGGCTGCTGATTTGTTACGTCACATTCTGGAGGTTTCTGACATGGCTACATTTCCATGTACTTCTGCTTGAACAAACTTGAATCAAATGAATATTTAAAGACCAAACCTTTGAGAAACTCCCTGATCATTTTCTTCCCAGACCAACCTTGCCCAATATGAAAATAATCAACATAGTAATTGTAATATTTGGGTTTTCCAGTGTTTGCAGCAATGGTTATCATCATGCTTGTACAACAACCCACTGTTCTTTGCAGAATTGCAGCCACATTGGAGGTTAATCACCATTGACCTCAAACATAGTCATGGTGCAGCATTGGTTTTTCGCTTGAACTTTGTTTAGGCCACTGGGAAACATTTTTTTCTTGTCGTTCAGAGGTGGTCTTACTGTTGTACTTTGCATCATTGCCTTTCACTTAATTACGGAAATTAAATCATTGTTTAAAGCTGTTTTTAAATATATATTCAGGCTATTTTTGTCTCCTAAAAATGTGCTTGATGATCTGAAACATTTTTTTACATTCACTTTTTTTATTATTATTTTTTAACAACATAAAACAAAAACTATTGCAGTTTGAGTCGATCTTAAACATTAAATGAGACACCAAGAGCCAAAAACAGAAGAAATCTTAACGGGGAAAACATTTTTCAGAACATAATTATGAATATTATATGAATTACCAATGGCTGAGAGTTTCACTGTTTCAATTCTGCAGAAATGAATCTTAAATTATGTTGCTTGATGCAAGATTTTAGCTGATAATCTCCTCTTGTTAATTTTTCTACGTTTTATGTTGTGCTCTGCTAATTTTAAATAACATTTTTTTTTAAAGTAGAGGAGAAATCATTGAAACTTTGAAATTCCTAGCTGGTCCACAACTGAAGCACAAACTGTTCCTTTGTCTCCTGTTGCACGCTGCATAGGCCAAGAAGACCAACAAGGTTTTATGTTTTTACGTTTAGTTTCTGTTTTTACTTGTAGAAATTTGTTGCCTGAGGTTTTACACCTTCTTGAAAAAAACCCGTGGTCATGACAACGACACGCAATGAGGCGGGAAGTGGGGGGCACAAACATCCACACCTTTTACTCAAAAACATTTTTGGGCACGCACGTTTATTCAGCTTGTATAAAAACAAAAAACAAAAGTTGTTTGAAGAAGGTTGTCATTTTTGCTGCTGTAAATAGACTAAAATTGTATTCTTGACCAGAAAATTGATCCAAAAGCTGAGGAAACTGCAAAACTTTTCATTCAGGCAAATAAGATTTAGTTTTTTTTCTTCTTTGTTTCATTAATGTTGCGTGTTTGATTTATTGTTGATCAGGAAATCAAAAGAAAAGAACCCACAATAAGATTATTTTGCATTTTTAAATGGAGAAATGAAATTATGGTACTTTCAACTTATCTAAACTATATTTCATATTTTTTCATACCTGAAATATGGATTCATCTACGTCAACATATTAGGGACACAGTAGGTTCCAAAAGAGAAAGGGGGGGAAAAAACTCTGAAATTTTGAGATTAATTTCAGAAATTTTCTTGAAAAGATGGAAAAGTCAAATGTTTGACTTTTTAGAAGATCTCTGATATTAATCTAAAAATTTCTTTGTTTTCTTTGAAAGTTTTTTTGTCAGAAATTTACTCCTTTTATTTCCTATTTATGGAAATTTCCCATTCGTATTCGTCAAACCACAAAAGCTTTACCTTTATTTTTACACATTTACTTGTTAAAAAGTGAACATCGATGCACATTCAGGAATGTAAACGTTACATAAAATCTGCCAGATTTAGACTGAATTTTTCTGTCTAGATGCCTTTTGAGATGAAGTTTTCTTTGTGCTAATAGTTCATAACTTGCTTGTAGCATTAAACTGAGTTTAGTATCGTTTAATTGGCTGTTTTTGGAAATGTGGATGAAGAAAGGTATACATATTGAAATTAATTTTGTAAAGTTTTGGTTAAATCCCTTCAGTAGATGGAAAAATAAAACTTTAGGTGAAGATTTCATACCTCCACCTGGCATCAGTTCATCTGATAGAATCCACCAAGACTAAATGAAGCCAAACTGGATTTGCTTCATTGTTTTTGTGCCTTGCTCCTGCAGCTACAGAGTGTCCAGCACTCCCAAGTTGAACAGAGATTTCAACAAAGCAGTGAAAAAGCTTCCTAAAGTCTACAGCCCAGAATACAAGTCCAGATTTTACACGCTGATTGATGTTTATGGCACCCATTACATCACCAAGGTGAGTAACAACAAGCATTACTGAGGCGAACAGGACACAAAGAGTTAAATG
Source organism: Poecilia formosa (assembly GCF_000485575.1). NCBI lineage: Eukaryota > Metazoa > Chordata > Actinopteri > Cyprinodontiformes > Poeciliidae > Poecilia > Poecilia formosa. Next base: position 1,362,481 of record NW_006800073.1, read on the forward strand.
AGCTGAATGGGTTCATGATGCTGTTTCAGGTGAAGCTGGGAGGACAGATCAAGTCTGTGACCAGCATCGCGAATTGCGAAGCGAGTCTGCAGGGTCTGAGAACAGAGGAAATCCAAATGTGTCTGGAGGCCGAAGCGTCTGCAAGCATCAAAGTTAATATAAAAGCAGAGACAAAGCACTGCCAGACGTCTGCAGATAAACTGGACAGCAAGAAATCTTTCTCCGACACCTTCAGCGACAGGTACAGAACATTTATTATGCTACTGCCTGGGCTCGGCGATTACTCCACAAAACTGATTAAGCAAATCTTTGGTTTTGAAGGTTTATTTTTTGGAATATAAGATTTTTTTCCACCAATGCACTCGGGTTTTCCATAGTTTAGATCGATGTCAGCACGGCCAAAGCCGCCATCTTGTTTTACAGCTTCTTTTTATTTGGACTTTTATTTTGATTATGAGAATTCTGAGAAAAAAACATTTAAAAATTCTGAGATTAATGTGAGAATTTTGAGTAAAAAGTCAGAATTCTTTATTATTACTAGTTGGTCCCAATCCTCTGATTTTCTGTCTCCAGGTTCACAGAAATAAAAGGTGGGCTCACCACAGACTCGGACCTTCTTTTTTCCGCCAACAAAAACCCAGACGCCTACAAGGAATGGCTCACTTCGGTCCCACAGTATCCAGACCTCGTTTCGTATTCCCTCTCCTCGCTCCACGAGTTACTCCCTGAAAACACTCCGGTCAGGAAAAACCTGCGCAAAGCCATCAGCCATTACATTTTGGAGAAAGGCCTGTGGAGGAACTGCAGCGAGCGCTGTCAGGCCGGAATACGGACCGACTCCAAGGACTCCTGCGTCTGCCAGTGCCACAACGAACCAGCGGTGAACACTGACTGCTGCCCGACCCGGAAGGGAATGGCCCGCATCTTTATAACGGTGATAAAGGCTGAGAGTCTGTGGGGGGACCACAGCAGCGGCACGGACGGCTACGTCAAGGTCTTCCTCAACAAAGAGGAGGTTTACCGTTCTTCCGTCATTGTAAACAACAACAGCCCGAACTGGGGCACCAGCGTTGACCTAGAAACCAGGGACATCTCTTCTGGAAGCGTCGTGCGGTTTGAAATTTGGGATGAAGACAACAAATGGGACGACGACCTGCTGGGAGAATGTGAGCGACGCCTGTCTGCCGGACCCTTAGAAGACGTGTGCCCTCTCCAACATGGCCGATTCTACTTCAAATGGGAAGTGAAGTGTATTCCGAGTCTGACCGGAAGTTTGTGCACCGAGTATAACAAGTCGCGCATGAAGGAAAGCCTGAGGAGCCTGTACGTGTCCCGTCACGCCCACCCGATCCCGAAATCCGTGCTGGTGGAGATGGGAGTGTTTGTGGATGAAGGGAGCTCCCACTGGAACCAGAGCCTGGCTGGCAAAACCTCGGTGTGAGCGGCTTTTATCCACATTTAGCCCAGCAAGTTGGCATTATTTCTAATATAGCGGCCTGTTGGCATGTTAATGATTAAACTGCACAGCAATAATGTCGGGCTGGGCGATAAATTGACTTGATCGATTAATCGAATCTTTGGTTTTTGAAGATTTAATTATTGGAAAATTTAGGGTTGTTTTTTTTCATCTATTCACTCTTGGTACGACGGAGTGTTAGGGCCATGCCAAGAAAATAATAAACATAAAATTACAAAAATAAAGTTATAGAATTATGACTTTATTCTCCTTATTTCAACTTTTTACTCGTACTTTACTAGAAATACTATAACTTTATTTTCATTATGTTTTACTTTACTACTTTTCCCATGTAATTTTAACATACCTCTAGTAAAATTGCATCTTTATTCTAATATTATGATTGTTCTTGTAATAAAAAAAAATGCCCTAATACTCCGTCGTATAGCTAAGTAGAAGAGATGATTGAAAAACAAGCCACTTTTTGAAAAGATTTTCTAGCAGTTGTAGTTTATTTTTCAAAAATGTAAGCAGTTAAAAAAAAAGTCAATTAAAATTAGGAATCAGATCAAGTATGGAAAAAATCTGATTTTATTTTTGAGCCATATCGCCCAGCCCTGCAGTAATGTAACAACATACCATTGTGTACTTTTAGGTTTTAGAAATTATACAAAACGCTTTGCTTTATATCTAGATGATGAAATATTACTCTGAAAGCTTATTGTTATCATATTTATGCAGAATAAAAGCATGTTCTCTGAATTGCTTGTGGTGTTTGAGCTTTGATCTATTTAAAGAGATAGTGTTCATTTTAAAGTTCACTGTGTTCCCCGGCATAAACACGGAAGTGGTGAAGCTTCCTGTGTGCGGATGAGGTTTCATTATGTCTATTTAAGAGAATGTGTTGAAACATGAAGTCAGATCATATATTGTCTCAGACAGTTTCTTTTTTATTCAACATCACATTACATGATGACTTATTTAACTGAAACAATAAGATCATCAGGCTAATCTTGATTTACAAAACATAAACACATGTCTTGCTCTTTGCATCTAATAATGGTCATCATCTGACTCAAACTTTGACGAAATAAAACACAAGGTACAGCAGGCTTTGCAAGGTCAAGACAAATAAATGGAGAAATGTAAAAACATACAACAAAAGTCAAACAGAAGGAATAAAACTCTGCATTAATGCGTTACATTGGAAATATAGAGATGATCCACCTACAGAGGGCCGCATTTTCTTAACCTGGTTCAAGACAGATAAAGAATTGAGTCAAAAACAACAACAAAAAACACACATTTCATGAGATTTACCAACACAAGGTAGTGTAAAAATTAGAAAGAGGAAAATTATACATGATTTTCATAGGGATGTGCATAACGAACATTTATACTTTTAATACATTGCTAAAATGCGGTAGCACACATTTCCAAGCCGTATTTAAACGCACCATTTCCAAGCCGTATTTAAACGCACCATGAGCATACACATGCTAACATTGTGTGTCAGAACCATGCTTAGCAAACCAGCAAGAACTAACAATGTTGTGTTTTTTTTTTCAAACAAACCATGTAAGTTGAGTAATTCTGTTGCATACTAATAATGTTAGCTAGGTGATACTAATATATCATGTTAACCTAGTTAACAAGAGTGCTAATGTTGTTGTCTATGTTACATCCCTTGCTAGTTAGTTCATGCTAGCAATACTTTGTAAACAAATAATCTGTATATTTAATGCTAGTCGTAGGATCCCAGAAAGTCAGTTGCAAGGTTTTATCATACTAACCTTTGTAACCGTTACCAAGGCCAGCATTCAGTCCATCATATTTACCAGTCTGCTCCACTGTGAAAATAAAACACCCCAGTTTAAAGTCATTCAAAGTAAAATTGAAATCTGAAAACGGTTTAATCCAGAACTCCAAAGAAAACACACAAACATTTTTTCCCTCACTGTCTGGAGTTAAATACGACCAAATTTCTCTTGTTTTAGGTCAGTTGGAGTTACAAAAATAATTTCTATTCGCTAAATGCCAGAATAATGAGAGAAAGACCAGAGCTGGGTAGAGCAACCAAAATGTGTGCTCACGTAAGAGCAGCACAACTTCAACATATGTTTACTCAAGTAAAAGTAAAAAAGTATTTTGTAAAAAAAAGTCTACTCAAGTAGCAAGTAATTGATCAAAACATCAATCATGTAATATTTAAAAATTACATAATAAGAAGGACGGAAATGTAAACATATCTGGAAATTTTGGCTGTGTAATGGCCAAAATTGTGTAATGACCAAATGTGTTGGAGCTCTGCTTGGGTTGCTAGGTAATGGGGCTGGGCTCTGCTTGGGTTGCTAGGTAACGGGGCTGGGCTCTGCTGGGGTTGCTAGGTAACCGCACAGTGTCCAGAGGTGGGTAGACTAACCAAAACTTGTACTAAAGTGAGAGTAGCACTACCTCAACATGTTTTTACTGAAGTAAGAACAAAAGTCACCATCCAAAAAATTATTCAAGTAAGAGTAAAAAAGTATTTGGTAAAAAGTCAACTCAAGTATTGAGTAACTGCTCAAAGAAATAATTTGTTTAAAGATTACGTCATCAAATGGACCAAAATATAAAGTTATGAAGAGATTTTGGTATTTTAGAGAAACTAATTCATATAAAAAAAAATACAAAATCAGGTAAAATAAATATTTTTCCAAATCAATTTCTTTAAATACAAAATTTATGAAACTTTAACAAAGGTTTGAATCTGTGTCTGGTTAATGTTTGGTTAAAACCCGTTTGTTTTTCATTCAGTGAAGTTTCTCACAGTTGGAAGATAATCCAGAAATTTTACTAAAGTAAAAGTAGCAATACTTCTTTATAGAGTTAATCAAGTAAGTACAGAGTAGTAAAAATACTCCTAAAAGTATTTTTTTTTTCCAAAAAAGTTACTGAAGTAACTGTAACTATCTAACTCTGAGACAGAATATGTTAAACTCTAGAAGCTGAAAGGCTATAATGCATCCATAAAGAGTTTCATTTTCAAATAAAATGTTATTTTAAGGCTCATTGTTTTGCTATCAACAGATTTCTGAATGTTTGAGTCAACAGAAACACTAAAAACCAACTCATAAGGAGAAACGAGAAACTCATTTTCACACTCTGCGTCATGCAAGAGCACAGCTGCTGAAATCACAATGAGTGGAAGTTGATCAGCTTAGAGGAAGTATCTGGTTTTTACTGACTTACCCAGAGCATCCTGAGAGGCTCCGAGCGCTGCGCCGAAACCTTAACAAGGAAACACAACCAAACGTCACACTTCAAACGTGAATCAAGATTAAGCATCAAAATTAAGGTTTTGCTAAAACTCACCTGTTTGTTGCGTCCCAAATCCTGCAGCAGCACCTAAACCAGAAAGAAAATAATTAAAATCAGCTAAATATCATCATATAAATAAATAAGTTATCGTATTTTTTTTCCTTTTTAGAGACGTGTTTTTAAATGTTTGTCATAACCTCAGTGGTAGTACATCTGGTTTCAGAAAACCTAACTAACACCCCAGAGAGACGGCCTTTTTTCCGTCGTGCGCAGTTTCTCGCATGCTCTCACCGTATTTGCTGGCGGTTTTGGCGCTTTCAGCTGCAAGACCGAGCTGCTGAGCTGCATACGGGTATCCGCCGTCGCCTGAAGGAAATAAAGCGACATTACGCAATACTGAGAGCTGTGAGTGTGAAGAACAGAGGTTGTCATGGAAAAAAAAAGAGGTTTTGTCTCACACAAACAAAAAGTGTGACATTCAACTTAAGATAGTGACATTCTCTCTGTTAAAAAAGAAGAAAATTAAAGTTTAAGACAAATAATTATTCATTTTCTACATCTGCATTTCAAAAATACTAAATCTTGCCAAGTATTTTTGTTTGGTTTCTAGTGTAAATATCTAAATCAGACAAAACTAACCTGCAAGTAATTTTCAGCACGATAAAGACGTTGATTTAAGTGAATAATTCCTTAATATTTATGAAAAAGTATTAGTTTTAAGTTAAATAATCTGCAAGTGGAACATTTTAAATGGTAGTATTATGTGATTTCAGGATTTTTATAGCAAAATCAAGTAACTATGTTACCTTCAGTTGTTAAAAAAATACGACTTAAAAGAAATCTAACTTTGTAGTTTAACACCTCGAAATTGGGCCTCTGTCCCTTTAAGGAACTCCTGCTCTTTCTGAAACTCCGCCTGCAGGAAGTCGTCACAACATGACTCCTCCATTAACCCTTTAGCAAAGTTTTTATTGGGAAGTATCTGACATAATGAGCCCCACTGGGTGTTTGCTAATTGCTGCTGGCTAGTCTGAAGGAGCTGAGTGGGGAAAGCGCTGCTCTGTGAGGTGGATGCTTGGAAGCTGCAGCTTTGAGGAGGAGCAGCGCCCTGAAGGCGGAGCTACGTCCACCCAGGCGTTTTGTTCAGCTGAATGGATGAAGATTAAATGACTTCTCAAGCATGAAAGAATCAAAGCAACAATCCAGGTATGTTTTTGATGGAGGAATAACATCATAACATGATGAAAACGCTAAAAAAAAGTTGATTTTACTTAATACTGCCCCTTTAACTTATAATATGGGGGAAAAGTCATGTTATATCACTTATATATTCTACTTTCTTATCAATTTTAAGGAATTATTGACTTAAATCCAGGTCCCATACCTTAGTGAAAACTTACTTGTACTTTAGTTTTGTCTTATTTCAAGTGTAGCAGGGCATTTGCACTAGAAACTAGACCAAAAGTCCTTGGTAGTATTTAGTGTTTTTGCTGTGACGAGTTGCACAGGAAACTCCTACCTTCCAGTCCAGCAGGGATCACCGGAGCGTTACCATACGGAACCTGACCGGCTCCTCCTGAAAGGAAAACAACACCTGACTCAGGTGACTCATAACATTTCTTATCCTGCAGCCTACATGTTGCTTCAGATCCCGGTGTGAGACATGCTTGACTTCTGAGTCACGCTTGCAGAGCAGCATCTACTCATCATGTGACAGGAGGACGAGGTCGTTTCTGCAGCTCTCACCATATTTACCACCAACTGATTCCAGCCCTGCACCAAGTCCTCCTGCAGACAAATTAACAACAGTTTAGTGGAAATGTTTCATGATGAAGGGTGTTTTTAGCTATGTTCTGATACATAAAAATGTAAACTCGGGGAGCGGAGGAGTAACTTTTTTCTGCTTTTAATGTTTGTAGCAGAAGTAACGTTTACTAAAAACACTTCTGCCTCATTTAAATGGGGTTGTTTGCAGTATTTATGAGCAGTTAGCGTCTTACTGCTGAGTCATTTAGTAACTTTTCAGGCTATTTGGAGAAGCGCTTTTAATAACTGAAGTAATCACCTACAAACTACTGTCATACTTCCTTCTTTACCAAGTCTACGCTCTCAGTAAAGACATTTTCAATTTAAATATTTAAAAAGGGGAAACAAGTTATTGTGTAAACATACATGGAGTGTTTTACAAAAAAGGAAGACAAGGTTGAATTAGTGCAAATATGCATGGTGTCACTCTGGCCACTCAGACTGTTAAAGGGGACCAAAGTTGCAAAATTCACATTTTGCACGATTTTGTGCTTCCATTTGCATCTCAACTGCCACTAAAAACAGCCAGGTGCTTAAAAATGCCAGCTGTTTTTTTGACAAGTCACAATCAATGGGCACTGCGCCATTACCTAGCATCGGTGCCGAGCCCGAGCCCAGAGTGTTACCAACAACCCCAGTGGAACTCCAGCATGTTTGGTCAGCTGTACAATGGCTGCTGGAAAAGACAAGTGCTTTGCTGTTGACTTACTATCCAGAAACTACTTGCTGCATTCTTGTTGGTTGTGCAGGAGGCTCCACTTATGCTTCTCAAAGGCATACTGTTGTATAATTGTACGTCTGTTTGCAGCCATTTTTGTGTGCGAAGATCAACCCAGATGATCCTCTACAAACCTAACTGCTCAGTGCTGTCTGGTCCTGTTCTGTTTAACATTGAACTTAATTTGACACATGCATATTTAATTTGATCAAAACCAGAAAAGAAGCCACTATCTTCACAGTGATATTTTTCAGTTTTACCATTAGTTGATGTTGTGTTTTTAAGATAAGACCGTGGTAAATATGGGTATTAATGCTTGTCGCTGTGAAATAAACAAGATTTAGTTCAAATTTGCATGATGTCAAACATCAGAGAGACAGAAAATGGGTGCAAGCTGTCTGTGTTAGCTAACAGCTAACCTGAAGGTAAATGTCTAGAGTTTGTGTCCAGGATGTGTGCGGTCTGCAGAGATATTAGCTGCCCTTTCAGAATCATGGACCTGTAGAAGTCCTGGATGGAAAGTAAATCAACCCTGAAGAACAAACAGGTCTTTCTGCAGACTTGTTTTTTTCTTGCTATGTTTTAAATTTGTGGTGAATCTCATTTTTACTATCTGCCGTCATCGTTTTTCAGATAAAACCATGGTGAATGTGGGTCATGAGTAGAGTAGCTTCACTACACACAGTTAACAGAACTAAACAGATTAAAATCTCATTATTTATTTATTTTAAAAAAAATAATGAACATGTTTTGTACAGACCATTGACCAATCCTAACCTGTTAAATGAAACATAAGAGGTCACCTTTAAGCCTTTGGCGGCTTGAATCTCGTTGTTTCCAGTTCCCCTACCAACAATGAACCACTTTCCTTAGTGAACATATTCAGTCTGATTAGCTTCTGTTTTAATCCCAAATATCAAACGTAGCTGGTTTTATGATTTGCTTGTTTGTTTTAGATTTTTGGAACCAACTCTTGAATGAGCTTTTATGCTCACTGGTTATCTTATCAGAGCTGCTAGCTCTTCAAGTTAGCTACATGTTAGCTTCACTCCCTGATGATTCATGGACTCTTCAAACTTATATTGTGTTTTACTTGTCTTGGAAGGCAGCATAATGTGTTTTTGGGTTAGTAATCAGGCTAATAATTTATTCTATGCCTTATTCCAAAGGCTAGAACAAAATTTTACACGTATGGTGGCCATATTCAATATTTACATCAGGGTTGGACAGAAACTTCTAGCTGAGTGCATTGATTTATCTGAGGTCACAATATATTGCAAATATAACTTCATCATAATATTGGTGCATTCAATATTCATATCACAAAGTACTGCTTAGAGTTCAAAAAATGTTGTGTAACCTAAGAACTTCAAATGTTACATTTTAAATCTAAATGTAACGTTTGAAGAGAAGCATTTCAAGTACAAAATAACCTGCCTTTTGAAGATAGTGATTACAAATACCTACTCAGCATAACCCCACTTGGAACTAAAACATAAAATTTGTATTGGCTCAAAAAAGTTAATAATAATAATTATGTACCATCAATTTCGTAATGGGTTGGTTCTTACCATAGCCACCCTGGACCGGTCCGGCGTAGCCTCCTGTACCGAGAGCTGAAACATCCGGAAAAGAAAAAATGTCAGTCAAAAAATAAATATTAAAAGCAAACCTTTTAATAAACCTGCGAGCAAGAAACCAGAAACCAAAGTGGAAAAAACACAAAATCTTGAAATAAGACAAAACTAACTAAAAAATAACTTTTCAGCAACATATAGAGAAGCTTGTTTTAAGTAAATAATCCTTTAATATTGGTAAAAACGTACTAGTTCCATTGGCAGGTCATTTCACTCATAACAAGACATTATTCATATGCTATCAGTGAAATAATCTGACAATGGAACTAGTACTTTTTCATAATATTTATGAATTACTAATTCAAAAGAAGCTCCTTTTTCTTGCTGAAAAGTTATTTTTCAGTTAGTTTTGTCTTATTTCACAACCAAACTTAACTGGGTAAGATTGTGTGTTTTTACAGTGTACCAGAAGAAACTGGCCAGCTTCACAATAGCTACACCCAGTGGATATGTATCCATAAGCAGACAGCCTATCATTGTTTTTAAAGCTGCAGGTTAAGGGTCCAGCTGTTAGTGTCATCATCACCTGTTGGAGGTTTTCAACAGGTTATTGTTACCTTCAATCTTTCCTGATTTGCTCTCAGCACCATCAGCTAAGTCTGCAGGGTAACCATAGCTCCAATTAGCACTAATTAGCTAATTATTTGTTAACTAAACCAAGTTTTACCCTTTTTTTTCTCACCCATATGTGGATTTACTCACCTGCTCCGTAACCATCACCGTATCCGTTTCCATAACCTGTTGGGAGACAAAGAGGAAAGAAGGTTTTATGCCAAAACTTTCATCAGCATCTCTGTTCACAATCAAAACAAAAACTTTCAAAGCAAAATGTAGGTGTGTTTTAAGTGGACGTCAGTTTGGAAAGTGAGAATTTTAATGCAAGCTTTTCTGCATCTATATTGCTGTGTCGGCGCTTACCGAAGCCGTTACCAGCCATGGCACCAAGGTATCCCGTCACGCCATCACCGTATCCTGTCACAGCAGATTAAAAGCATAATGTACAGGATGCAATATGGGTACGGAGTCCCACTAGTGACAAAAATATGCTTTTATGTCTATATAAGGTGGTTATTTTCTAAAATATGTCATATAAAAAAGAAACAAATTACAGAAACAAAACTAAATACTAAATTTAGATACGTTTAAATTTCATTTTGTAGAAGTATTTAATAGTTCTGTAAAATTTGACCCAAATTTTGAAATTTTGTTTTGTTTTCAAATGATTTTTTTAGAAAGAAAAATAATTTCTTTCTCTGTTTTTATTTAAATCCAGTTTAAATTGTGTGCTTGGTATGTTTCTTCTAGATTTGTGACAGTGGTGTTTGATATTTTGAGCTGAACAGATTTTTTTTATGACACAAAGAAGCAAACTATGTGTTTTCAGTTGTATTCAAATGAAGAGACTTCATCTTAAGTCTTGACATAGAAAAGTGTAGAACATGAATTTTCATTTACACACTGCAAAAATACTAAATCTTACCAAGTAAGAACTTATTGACTTAAAACAAGCTCCTAAATGTTGTCTTATTTTAAGTGTACTGAGGTATTTGCATTAGAATCTAGACCAAAATTACTGTAATAATAATAAATTACTGTAAAAATCTGTTTGTTTTTTTTGCACTGCAGTATCCAAGTACACTACATATGTGGCTTACATAGACACACCGACATTTTTGGCACTAACAGAACCCCATAATGAAAGTTTATTTTGGTTTGTAAACCAGACTGGCTTCAAATCCACATGAAAGGACGATAAGTTTTCACTTTCAGAAGCTTTAAGATTCACCACAAAGAAAATCACAAGACGCTGAAGAGACAAAACTCTTTGGTTTGCAGGCAAATAACGAGTTTACAAGGCAAATCAGGAGCAGCCTCGGATTTTCTGCTGCCTCACCTGACATCAGGTTCAAACTGCACATACTTTTATTTATTTATCTACTTCCTTTCTCTTTTCCACTCTACCCAGAATATCTGTGACACTGGGTTAATCAGGGAACATTAGACAACAGAAAAATAAATCAAAATTAGAAAATAACTGCCGAGGTTAAAAGATCCACATTTGTTAAACAACTTCATCGTTTTTGTTGTGACACCAATTGTCATGTTTTGTCTTTTTTTTAATATGTCCATTTTAATGTATATCTGTTTGTTTGGTTTGTTATTTCATTTGTGTTTCTATTATTCATTCTTTTATCTGGTTATATATTTTGGAGATCAACACCCCTTCTGGCTTTTTGTTAGTCTGTAATGTTTGTTGTACATACAATAACTGGTGAATTAAAAATAAAAATGAAGAAAAAAGGTGTTTCAAAAACCATTTGACTCAGAAATAATCATATTTTATACTAATTGATATCTAAATAAGAGATTTTAACAGCTGCATTGGTTTTAAAATGCTTAATTAAATAATAGAAATATAGCAAAGAAGGTAAAATGAAGACTTAGAAATATCAAAATGAAGCCTAGAGGTGGAGTACCAGATGTTAAAAAATATCTGGAGGAATTAGAGCATCTTATATAGAGAATTTTGCAAAATAATTTTTATTTATTTACATTACGTTCTACATTCTCACACAATTTTTTGGATCTGGTCATGCAGCATAAAAAGTTCATATCCAGCTTTGAAGAAAAATGCTAACTGCAGAAAAAACATATAATAATTTAAAAGATGTAAGAACGATTGCCACGCGCTCACCGTTTGATTTCCCTGATTGTGGATACGCGCCCTGTCCGAGCGCAGCAGCAGCTGGGATGTGGGATTCAGAAAAAGAGAAAAACGTAGAAGTTAACAACCAAAATTTAAACAAATTTTTGAATCAGAATTAAATAAATCTAAAGACTAACCACTAAGTTTTCCAGCAGCCCCTCCCAGATAGGCGCCCTGTCCTAAACCTGTGAGAAAAACAAGAGAAATATTTATCATCAGTTACTAAATCGGCTGAAAAGGAGAGAAACTTCCTGAGATGAAGGCCAGATGTTACCTGCTCCGTAACCTGCAGCACCCAGATAGTTTCCTGCTCCTCCAGCGTAACCTGCAGACAAACCAAGAAAAGAAAGAAAAATCTCAGTTGGTGCCGTTAGTTCACCTGGAGGACTGGAGTCAGTCTGGAGTTTCTCTAAACCGAGAGAGAAAAGGGACAGAAAACATAAACTGTCTGCAAGTTTGTTTGGAAGAAAAATGTTTTATTTGCAGTTTCTGCACCAGGTGGAAACTTTCCTGGAATAAATCCAGAGAATCCAGAAACTGAAATGTGAGAAATACATAAAACAATAACAGACCAAACAGGCCCACAGCACCACAGATCCTACCCCATACTTAGCAGAAGGCATAACTTGCTGTGTTTTTTGTTTCTTTTAGCCACAGATTCACTTGGGAGTGTTTGTTGATGAAAATTTCAACCTTCGTCTCATCTGATGAAATCAAGTTTTCGATTAAATTCCCTGTAGCATTTAGCAAATTCCACTTTTACTTTTATAATGGTAAGAAAAAAAATGTTTTTTTGTTGTTGTTATTGTTCTTTCACCCAAATACAGAGTTTTAGGGCCATGCTGACAAGAAGCTTTACCAAAGGTAAAAAAACAAACATCAGTTTTATTCTCCTTGAGGCTTAGAAACTTTATCTCCGTCCATGGATGAAGTCTGTATTTTTCATCATCAAAGGAACATAATTTTAAAGTTATTTACAAGACATTACAAAGAAAAAAGGCAGACATAAACAAAAAAGAAGAGGACAGAACAGAACCCTGAGGGACGCCATATTCTGCTGCTGAAGGGAAAAGAATATTAAATACACAGAAGTGCTGATGCATATTAAAGATAAGATGATAGGATTATTATCTGAGGGTGAATATGATCTACGAAAACATGAAAATGGTGGAAAAAGACGAAGCTTTTCTCTTACTTGCCGCCTGTGACTTTCTGTTTACATGTTCAGCTTCAGAAAGGAGTCTGGCATCTTCTTGAGTAAAACCGCCAACTTCCTGCTCCTCTCTGGTTAAGGTGACGCCCAAACTTTGGGCCCTGATCGGATCGTAGCGCTGGGATCCGTCTCTGGCCCTGATTTTGTCTTGAGCCAGACGTCTCTGGAGGTCCTGACTGCTTTCTGGTGCAGTTAAAGGATTGATGGCTGCTTGACGTTGCACGGTGGAGAAAACATCGCTTCTGCCATCTTGACCTTGAGCAGGAAGATTTTTACACCCGAAGCGTTTCCCAGCTTTACCCTCCGAGGGACTAAAGCCCAACATTTCTGGCAAACCAGCAGGAGCTCCACAGTTTTTAACATCTTGATTTGCCGTTTCTCTGGGATTGTGAAGACCAGAATTGTAGGAATCCAGACTTTTGGCGTCTTGATCAACAGGAAGTTGTCTGTTTATGCCAGCGCCTGCTAGCATGGCCTCATGAGCTCCAGGTTCATATTTTCCACCAAGAATTTTATCCTGTTTATCAAGAGGAAATGAGGGTCTGAGATTTGATGGCGGTACGTTCGGATTGAATCGTTTGACTTCGATTCTTGCATGAATTCTGGGAACAGTCGGACCGAAAACGTTGCTTCTCCTCAGCGATTGTTCTCGCTCTCCAAGCATTTCATCTACAGCTCGGCTCTTTTCTCTTTTAAGATCCTGAGCTGCTTGTGCCAGACTCGCCCCTTCAGGTCCACCCAAATCTGCCGCAGACACACCTGGCAGAGAAATATCATCATGCACTCACAACTTCCTGTTTGGACAGTTGGCGCGTTTCCTGCAGAGGAAGACGCACTGACTGTCCTGGTATTTGAACAAGAACTGATTTTTTTTATGCTAATAGGTGAAGCTAAACTCCTCCTTCAGACAACAATCAGTGCTTTAGATGCAAATTATTTGTGGTATGAAGTTAGTTTAGTTGGAAAATCCAGTTTTCTTCTGATTTTTAGAAAATTGTGAACAAAGAAAGGAAGAAAACTTTAAGAGTACAGCTTTATAACCCAACCTGAGCCGAGAAAACGACAACATGTGACTCTGACAGACCAATCATTCACAAAGCCCAACAAACACCGACTGCATGATGACAACGCATTTTATCCATTTACATAATTCGTTATGATGAATAAACTCCTTAGGCACAATTTCTTTTAATTGTTGAAAAATTACATGAAGAGATGAATGAATGAATGGAGTTCAACAATACTTCTGAGAAAACCAAGATTCTTGTTTAAAAGGGCTTTTTATAAGACGGAAGTGTAAAGTGAAGTTTAATGTATTTAAACTTTAATGTACTTATGTTTTGCAATTTTAATGAGGCTACTGATAATTATAGCTAATCAAAGGAAATTCATTGTTATGATCCACAGCTGCCAGTGTTTTGTTTTTTTATGTTCCTCTATAATTACTTCTGGGTTTATTATTGTTGGAAAAGGTCTTGCCATACTTAGTTATTACCAGTAAGGTTTTGCCATGTAAGCTTGTTGTTATTGTCACTAAAGTTTTGCCATATAGGTTTGTAATTATTACCATTAAGGTTTTGCCATATTGGTCAGGAACAGCTGTTCAAGAGGGAAGACACACAAAAGGAATCTGAATTACGCATGCACAAAATACTAGGCCGTCTTAAGAGAATTAAATCCAAATGTACAAGGAAATGAACACAAGAATAAACCGAGAAACTGAACACAATATGACAAAACCGTAGTAAGTTATTATGGTTAGACCTTTTCTAACCGTAATAAATCCAGAAGTAATTAGAGAGGATCACAAAAGAAACCCAAAACATTAAAACAACATTTCTCAGATTTCATCTAAAACACAGTTTAGCAGAAGATAAACAAAATTACCAAAAACCACGTTTTCTAACCCCACATGTCTGTTTTAAGCTGCAGTATCCACACATTCATTGATGCCAATGCAAACATGCAGAAGACATTCAAACATGTTCAAACAGCAGCAATCAGCAGTCAGCAAACAGATGTGATTTTCTTTTCAAAGAGAAACAGTAATTCAGTTTGAGGAAATAACAGAACGATAAATTTATGTGCAAGTGATGCATAAAGATAAAACAAAGAAATATTGAGACATGAACATGAACATTTGTAGATTCTTGTATCCCCTGATTGATAGAATATCTCAGTAAAACTTTAAATGAAAGCAGATGTGACAGATGTCTGTGTTTACACCTACATTAGTTATACTGACTGTATGCATTGGTAACAGAAAACTTTAGCTGCAGAAAACCATTGCACCAGTAACCACAAGGAAAAATGCTCCAAATTCAGGAAATTTGAGTAAAAATAGAAGATATTGGAAATTATGTTTGTATAAAAAAGGCCATAAATCACAAAGCAGGTGCAGAGGATGAGGATTCAGTACTAACCTGGCCGTACTCCTTGGTACCCCATCCCAGGGAAAGCTCCATATCCTGGCATTGAAAACAAACCAATATTTAAATAAGGCAAGCTGTTTTGATGAATAATCGTGGAAAAAGCAAAGTATTTACCTGGAAGTTGGCCGAGGCCTGCACCATAGACTGGAAAGTCACAGGAAAGAAAAAGTTGAAATCTGACTTAAAAGATGGATAAAATATTTCCTGATGGAACTCTGTGACGTTAGACACAAAGACTAAATGTTTTTTGTAGTTTTGGTAAAATGCAACAGAGACATAAAAGCAGAAGTACAGGTTTCAGTGGTTCTTTCATAAACAGTTTACCGTCAAAACAACAAGAATATCAAAATTTAACCCTTATGTGAGTGAAAGTTCAAATCAAATGTGTCAAACTTAAGATATGGGAGGCAAATCCAGCCTGCCACAGGTTACTATGTGAGCCAAAACAGAACCTTCAAGATAACAATCATATGATCAATTATAATTTTATCAATCAAGTCAAAGCAGTTTTTATCTGTATGCTCCAGTTTTTCACAGAACCAACAGATCCCTGCATTTTATTTTGAAGTAATGCAGCAGAAGCTGCATTTCCATTGACCATATAACTGCACAATTTGATTTTTTGAAAATAAATTTTGTTAATGGAAACACCTCAATTAAAAATAAAAATTCCTTGTTTTTCAATAAAAAATTTTTTGGATGCTAAGATGAGCAAATGTTTTTAAGGAAGTAATTAGTTTATTTTACAAAACTGTAAATTGAATGACTTTGTTCACATCACATGAATCACATGATCAACAACCGCATGTTACTGCTGGCAGAAACCATGAAGAAGAAGATGACAGGAAGTAGTTTTGAGGATGATGGCGCTGAATGTTTTTTAATTCAAGTTTTTTCAAATGTTCAAGTTATAGTCTGTGATCGATGTGACTAGTAACAAAATGTCAAATTTTGCAAATATTTCTAAATTAGCACCAGAAAATCAGTGACTGCAAAAAAAATCACAAAAAAAAAAAAACATGAAATCCTGGAGGGACAGATCAATCTGAAAAGATATTAAATATTTAATTTTAAGAACTTATTGAATGCAGAGACAGCTATCCATAATTTGAAAGTTAATGGTTTCTATGATCTTTATTTGACCCAAAATAAGTGAATCACTCCTGGTGTAGAACTTGGTTCCTGCTGATCTTACCACGTTTTCCTGCCTGGCCCAGTCCCAGTCCGTTGGTGAGCCCAGCGCCCAGTCCCATTCCTGTTCCCAGGCTGGCGCCTGAAATCACAGGAGTGAGGCATAAATGGAGGCAAAAGGGGCAATTTGTGAAAAAGATGGAGGATCACCTACCGTATCCCACCGGGGATCCATATCCACCGGGCTTCAGGCCTCCTCTTCCTCCCAGTCCGAGAGATCTGTGTCCTCCTGGACGCCAGTGGAAACTAAAGTTTGTGCTAGTTCACTGCCATTTGGTTCAATAATTTGACTCAAATAGAGAAAAATCATAATACGACTTTTTAGTTTGCTTTGACATCGGTTTAACTTTATGTAAAGTTCCCATTTTTTATGTTTTTGAACTTCCATTTGGCTCTCAGCTGCTTCTAAAAACAGCCTACATGCTTAAAAAAACACCCAGTTGTCTTTTGGTAATAAGTTGATGTTTTTCGGGGTCTGAAAAATGAGCCGTTTCAAAAACCACCAGAATGTTGAGTCCCATTCCAGAGGCACTCCGCCGTTACTTAGCAACCACAGTCTAGTTGCTAGGCTTAGGTTACCTAGCAACCCAAACAGAATTTGAGCTGGTTTTACCTCTAAATGCAGCTGTAAAATGTAAAATGGCTGCCTGCAGCAGCTAATTTGGATTTAAAGTGGCAGTACCCCATAAAGTAAAAGAAGCTTATAAAAGACAGAACTGACCAAACTAAAATATCAATATCTAAGGATGATTTTGTGCAAAAGCAAATGTTTTGTTTCACTCATGGACTAATCCGAACCTGATCAGGAAACCTTTAAAATGAATTATTTTGACTTTGCCTTGACGTCTATCTGCTAACGCTACAATTATTAATAAGAATTTGATCTTAACTTACCAACACCAAGATGAGCCGCAGGATAACGTCCAACTGAGATGAAAATATACACAAATAAATACAAAGATTAAATACAAAAATGGCTCTTTTTAAAGTTATTAGTTCACAGGGAGTGGTTTTAATCTGGAAATAAATGACATACTCCCAGTCTTCATTGCTTTTGTGCCATATTGGTTTCCTACTGCTCCCAGGGCTCCAGTAACTGGAAAGAAAAGAAGACCGACTTTTTATTTGCGTTTTTTTTTTTTTTTTTTTTTTTTTGTAAACAGGTTTTTGGCATCTATGTTTGCAAAATAAATGGCATTAAAAAAATCTACAATACTCATTATTGACCAGTAGGAGGCAATATTGTCGATATTGTAGCATAAAATTTTAAAGAAAGATCTTTTTTTTTTTCCAGAATGAAAGCAAATTCTCCAATAATTTGTAAATGTTTGTCCAAATGTTTAGAGTTTTGTTGTGTTTTTATGTTTTTGTTTACACAGAAAAATAGATGAACATACTCGAATAAATGTAATAAATGCAGCTTTTATGCTTTAAATGTAAGAGATTTAGTTGTGAACAGATGAAGACGTAAAGGCTGACCTCCAGGTTTTACTCCAATACCAACACCTGAAACAGAAATGAGACATTTGTCTGAATTACAAGCCCATTTTGATTTTTTATGTATGTTTCTTTTTTCTTAATAAAAAGGAATAAATAAAACATTTCAGGAATTATCGTACCTCGAACTGGCAGCGCTCTCCCAAAGGCAACATTTTGAGGATTAACTCCTGGAATATAGAGAATGCATGAATACATAGTAACAGAAAAACTTTGCGAACTTCCTATTCAATCACAACAAACAACCAATATGCATGTTACTGTGGAAAGATTAACACACAGTGTACAGAAACCTGCAGGTGTTATAAAAATGAGATTAAAAGAAAACGGAGGATAAAATGTAGCGACTCTGCGGAGCTTTTAAGTTTTTCTCACAATCTGCTCAGATTCTTCCTGCCTTTGATTTGCAGAAAACAGAATATGAACCACAGCGACTGGCCGGCAGTCATGGAGCCACATATTCACCGCTTTGTCTTCTCCTCCTCAGTCTCACAGACATGATATTTAACAGGGAGGCGAGAGAAAGTCACTGAAGATCATTAATCAAGTTTTAACTGAAATTACGCCGCTTTTTCATCTCTCGCTTCTTCTGTTTTTGCAAATTCAGCAAATTTCTTGCTGAATATTTAATATCGTATTAATCAGAGGTGAGTAGGACGGTTCTCAAGTAAGAGTAACACTTCTTCAACATATTTTTACTCAAATAAAAGCAAAA
The DNA here is from genome assembly GCF_000485575.1 of Poecilia formosa. Classification (NCBI taxonomy): domain Eukaryota; kingdom Metazoa; phylum Chordata; class Actinopteri; order Cyprinodontiformes; family Poeciliidae; genus Poecilia; species Poecilia formosa. Next base: position 1,381,153 of record NW_006800073.1, read on the forward strand.
AGTAGACATCCAGAAAGTTAAAGGAGTAAAAGAGTATTTGGTAAAGAAGTTACTCAGGTACTGAAAACACTGCAAAAACACAAAGTTTCACCCAGTTTTCTTTGTCCAGTTTATGCAAATATCTTTGTATGCTGGAAAAAATACTAAACTAACTTAAAAGATATTTTTCTGCAAGATGTAGGAGCTTTTTTAGCCAATAATTCCTTAATATTGATGAATAATCACTAGTTCCACTGACAGATTACTTCAGGAAAAATAATCAGCCAATCGAACTAGTACTTTTTTTTAAATCGATATAAAGAAGTCAGTGACTTACAACAAGCTCCTATATTGTGCTAAAAGTAACCTTTAAGATTCATTTCAAGTGTACTGAGATATTTGCATTAGAAACTATTCAACAATACTTTGTAAGTTTTTGCAGTGTAACTAATCAAAACATCTGATTTAATACTTAAAAATTAAATCATCAGACAAACCAAAATAAAAACTAAAGTAGAAATTTTGGTATTTTAAAGACCAAAATGAAAATAATTCATATAAATAACATAATTATAAAATAACAAAATTATTTTTTTCCAAATTAATTTGTTTTGTTATAAAACTCATGAAACTGATTAAAACAGGCTTTTTGTTCACTCAGTGTGAATGAGTGAAGTTACCCATTCACACTGAGTGATGAGTAACTAAGTAATCCAGGAACTTTACTCAAGTAAAAGTACAGAGTAGTAGAAATACTCCTAAAAGTGCATTTAATTACTCAAGTAAATGTAACTAATTTCTTCCCAGCTCTGGTAGTAATTCATGTTGAAGTGTAATAAAAATGTTTCCGTTTCACTGGATTTCAAACTGTTTGTTGTAAGTTTGTATTTCTCACCTCCTTGCAGAGTTTGCTGAGCCAGCCAGAGAACCAGTGACGTCTGCAGCAGAGCGCGGAGCAGCATGATGGAGCCGGAAGGAGACAGAAAGCTGCTGCAGAGACGTCCTCACCTCTCATATATACCCGGGTTTTTCTAACGACACTCCCTCTGCAGCCTGACGCCTCCAACCGGCCCGATGTTTCCATAAGCTGAGGATCCATATGCACACACTGCAAAAACACTAAAGTATCTTTGTCTGGTTTACACTGCAAATATTTTAGAGCACCTGAAATAAAACAAACTAACTTACAAGTAAGTTTTCAGCAACATATAGGAGCTGATTTCAATACAATATTTGCTTAATATTGATGAAAAAATACTAGTTGAACCGGCAGATTATTTCAAGACACTTTCCCAAGTTATAACTTAAACAATCTGCCAATAGAACTACAGTAGTACTATTTAGTTAATATTAAGGAATTATTAACTTAAATTAAGCTCCTGTTTCTAGCTGGAAGTTTGCCTGTTAGTTTTACGAACTAGTAATTTCACTGCAGATTTTTGCTTAGTTTCTGCCACACACATCTGAAATAAGACAAAAAGAAACTTACAAATAACTTTTCAGGAAGATGTAGGAGCTTTTCTAAGTAAATAATTCCTAAATATTTATTAAAAAATACTGGTAGGATTATTTCACTTATAACAAGACAATAATCTGAAAGTGGAACCAAAACTTTTTCATCAATATTTAGGAATTATTTATTTAAAATAAGATCCTATAAAGTTATTTAACTTATGATCCAAAGAGATATTTTTCCCTCCAGTCCACCAATAAAAACTAATTCAGATCCACAAAACAGATTACTAAAGGAAACTGTAATTTTTCAAGATCAACCATTTTATTTATATTTTTAAGCTTTAAAAATAAAGAAAAACATAAAACTTTTGAGAATAGAGGACAAATACATTTTCTTCAATGTGATAAAGATTATTTTCCAAACAAATGACAGAAGAATAGATGAATACTGGTACATTTTGTCTCTCTGTTGTGAAAGTTAAATACATTTTTTCAAGAATAAGTGGAAAAACTGCCAAAATCTGCATTTGTTATTATTAATAATTATTAATAATATTGTAAAAGATGAAAGATCAGATATAACCCACTAAGTTACAGGATTCATCTGAGATATTTTATAGTTGTTGTTTTTTTCAAAATGTGATGAGAACAAACACATTTTGACACAAATTAAAAACATTTTAATTTTATTTTAGCTGCTTCTTCTTGTCCTGTTTTAAAACTTTTACCTGTTTTTCTGGTTCTACTTCATCATCACACCTGTTAGAAAAACTAAACAAACAGGACTCTCTTTAAGTCGTTTAAATATTTAGGTAAGAAATTAAATGGAAAAAAGTGACTTCATATATTATATTTGTGTGCCAACGTTAGGGAGCAATTAGACAGAAAAACATGATGCAATGAATGTTTATAGGAAGGAAACGGGCCTCATTAAAAACCTAATTTACACAGTTTCCTTTGAAAGAAATGGGCTCTCCAACATAAAAAGGTGCATCAGACAAAAATCACAGTTCAAAATCAGAAAAACTTACCAAATATTTTGGTTTATTTTAAGAGAAAATACACTTGAAATAAGACAAAACTAACTCAAATGTAACTTTTCATGAAGATAATTAGCTTGTTTGAGTCAATAATTCCTTAATATTGATGAAAAACTCATAACCAGATATTTTTCCATTTTATAAGTGAAATAATCAGCCAATGGAAGTAGTAATTTTTAATCAATATTAAGCAAATATTGACTTATACCAAGCTATTTATGTAGCTGAAAAGTTAGTTGGCTTATTTTTAAGTGTATTAGGACATTTGCACTAGAAACTCAAGAAAAATACTTGTTAGGACTTTGTGTTCTTGAAGTGCAGTATAAATGGCCTTTATGATCCTCTTTATGTTATGCTGCGGTGGGTCCTGTCAGCCATTTCTTAACGTAAAGTTTATGTCTTAAATTTGTGCACAGCGGCACTGAATGCAAACTATAGAACCACATATTATGATTTACCGCTGAGGGAAGACAGCTGGAAAACGTTTGTCACATGTGCGGACCACCGCATCGTCTTCCCTGGTGGTACCGAGAACAAGACAATAACACAACCCCCGTCTGACTCACCACTCCTTCATCCATGATTCACCTCTAAACATTCGTCTGTCTGCGTCTGCCTCGGCTGCGAGAGGTGGGTCAGCTTTCTGGAAGATGTCAAAGCTTCAAGATGGACATTAAAAAGGATTGAAGAGGAATAAAATGAGATTATGTTCAAATTCTACAGGCTCGTTTAGCTGATGTCAAGTTGCTTTTAATGGCACAGACTTAATGTTTGAGCATGACCTGCACATCTTCAGTAGGGTTAAAGTGAAGGTTTTGGAAATGCTGCAAAACCGTTACAGGAAAACCATTTATTTGCCGTCATTGGTAGCTATGCTAACTAGCATTGGCGTTCACAACGAGCTATGCTAGCTCCAGCTTAGAGATTCACAGGCCTCTTGTCACTTTAATCCACTTAAGTTGGTTATATTCACGCCCCCCTGACTCCATATTTACACTTCCATACAGTTATACAATTATACAACTGTACATCTTTGAAAAGCAGAAGTGGAGACTCCTGCACAACCAACAATTCTTGTTGGTTGTGCAGGAGTAAGTGGTTTCTGGGTGGGAAGAAAACAACAAAACACCTGTCTTTTCTAGTAGCCATTGTACAGCGCATACAGAGATAAACCCAGCTGACCAAAAGTGCTGGAGTTCCTTCGGTTGCTAGGTAACGGCTCATAGGCCAATTGTGACTTAACAATGGGGATGTTTTTGAAATGGTTCATTTTCCAGACACCAAAAAAACACTAACTTATGTCCAAAAAACATTTGGGTTGGTTTTAAAAGCAGCCGAGACACAAATGGAAGCAAAAAACGTACAAAAGGTGACTTTAGCACAATAAGTCCCCTTTAAAATTATATCGCGTTATGTTCCCTACACTGAGCTCACCTCCACTCAGTGAACAGCAGTTAGCTGTACGCTTAAGATTTCCACCAGCTCGGGCTGGAAATGAAAACGTACCTCGAACAAGTCACACACTGTATAATTTGGGAGGTGTGCTGAGGCGCCCTGCATGTCAGACTGCAGGTAAACATTGAGAAGCTGATCGGCGCTCGGCTCGCTCCGTCTGCACGGGACCCGCTGCTGTGACGGGCGAAGTGTGGAAGTTTCCACTGCGCGGGAACACTGTGCGCCTCAGCATCGCATGCAGCTTCATGGAGTCAGGATGTTTTTGACAGTGAAATCCTCTTGGTTTGTTCAAGAGTCTCCATGCAGGAATTACATCATGAGCTTCTCAAGTCACAGCGGCTCCTCCAAAGAGGCGCAGACTGATATTACCGCCTCAGCAGATTCACTCATGTTAGACTCAGTTCTGGTTTTCTAGATTGGTTATCTGGGAACCATTTTAAGAAGTGGCAGCCACAGCGCCCTCTAATGTAGCGGCACAAATTAGCATTTTTAAAAATATATTTTATACTAGTCGTGTAACCCGTCTTTGATTGCCTCAGGCCCAGCTGGTTGACTTCACAACAGACAAACCGTGCGTATCACCGTACATAGAAAAAAAGGAGTAATTTAACGCCAAAAAATATGTATATATGTTTTGAGATTAAGCTCAGAATTTTTTTTCTAAACACTCAAACATTTATGAGCTCCGAAAGTCGAAGATTTGTAAGAAAAACTCTTGATTCATGTTGTAAATTTTCTTCATAAAACCTTTTGAAAGTTTTTAACTTTTAAAAGTCAAAAACTTTTGACTTGAAACTCAGAAAGTTCAAAATTCTTTCCTAAAACATTTCTGAGTTAATGGTTTATCTCAAAATTTGTTTTTAAGAAATTTTTGACTTTTCAAACTCATAAATTTGTGAGTCTTTTGCTAAAAAAAATTCTCAAATCGACCTCAAAATTCATGAGTTTAATCTCAAAATTTCTGAGTCTACATGATCCTCCAACTACTTCCTGCTGTGTTCTTTGTGGTTTTCGCAAGAGGCAACATCCGGTTGTTGATCACGTGATTCGTGTGACGCAAAAGACGTGTTTCCATTGCAGGTTTGCGTAAAAAATACATTTCTATAAAAAAATAAATAAACTCACTCTAGCGTCAAAACGTTTTATTGTAAGTAGATTTTTTTAAATTAGCTAATTTATTTTCGAAATGTTTACACAATTACCTCAAAACTACATTACTGCAATAATATACGGACTTACGACGAGCTCTATGTTTTAGACGTGTTGTGCATGTGTACAATAAGAAAACACTTTAAAGTGACATTCACTTTCTTAATTAAACAAAAAACCCCAAAAATTATTTGAAAGAATGTTCTTTTTATTACCATTATACATTCATCGTCTGCCTGAAACATCTTCAGACCGTCTGCATAACAAACATCAGAGAAACTGTTGCCATGGAGCTTATAAACTCAATAAACAATCCGGCTCTAACGCCCTCGGATATCAAAAGAGTCTCGGCTTTATGAGGGAGAGTCGGGCCAGGGCTGAGCTGACAGAGAAACCCTTCACCTCCGTCCAACATCACACACACTTACTGCCTCACGTACAATCAACAGTTTTCTTTCTCCTGGCGTGAAATGAGCAAAAACTCAAGAGCAAAACAAACTCCAGTCAGGTTTTATTTGCAGAGCACGTTGTCCTTAAAGAAAGATGGATGTGATGATCGCTCACAGTTCGTTGTGTTGAGTCTGCGAGGCTTCCTGCAGCCGCCAGGGGGCGCCTCAGAAAGTTGGAGGGAAGATGAAGAAAAAAATAAAGAATCCAATAAATCATGTTTTCTCAAAATTGGTATGTTTCCATTATTTTCGTAATTCCAGTTTGTAAAATTACATGGCTAATGGAAAACGCACTTATACACACATAAAGATAGTTATAAAGACAGTCTTCTATCACCTGGAGAACATTTCGAGGATTAAATGTGTCAGCAAGATCTAGAGAAACTGTGTTCATCTTTCATCACATTGATTGCTGCAGAATCAGACAGCTTCAGCGGATCCAGAACAATTACACAAAATAATCAGCAGTTACATTTATTTCATTTCCTGAACCAAAGCTGAAGTTTAGACCTTTTTACCAAAAGCAGGACATGCTAACCTGTGTGTCTACAGTAGCCGATCTTCAGACTGAGACGGCAATTCACTTCTGTTTGGAACAAAAAAAAAACGTTTAGACAGCCAGCTGTACGACTGTCTGACTTCACCGCTGGCTCCTGTTTCAGTTTGACCCGCTGCCAGGAGCTGTCCAGACAGAAATGACAAAAAACTGAAAATGTACAGCCGAGAGAGGGAGATGTATATCCAACACCAAAAAATACAAGAAAAGCATTTAAAACTCTTAAAACATGAAAGCAAAAGATTGTCTTTTTAACTCTAGAAAGATGTGAAATAAACTTTTAAAATGTTTATTTTAAAATGCTGACTTCAACATTACAAAGAAACTCAGAGTTGCTGTGGATCATTTTAAAGCCGGTGAGTTTGATTTTTGAAGCATGTAGATCCAACAGCAGACACCAAACTCAACCCTGTGGTTAATATAAATACACAGTAACCTGGGGTCAAGATGTTTTACGGTAAAGAATTCAGTAAGTAATTCTGCTGATTATTTAAAGGGGACCTGTTATGCAAAATTAACTTTTGTATTTTTTTACTTCCATTTGGATCTGAACTGCTTCTAAAAACAGCTGGAGAGCTAAAAAAAAAACCCCCCAAAAAACAAAAAAACACCCAGATGAAGTTAGTTCATGTTTTTTAGAGTCTGGAAAATGAGCCGTTTCAAAAATCTCCCAATTTTTAAGTCACATTCCATGGGTACTGCACGGTTACCTAGCAACCCCAGCAGAGCTCCACCTGTTACCTAGCAACCCAAATGGAGCTCCAGCACATTTGGTCAGCTGGTTTTACACTGTACAATGGCTGCTGGAAAGAACAAGTATTTTGTTGTTGACTTACCATCCAGAACTCACTTGGTACATTCTTGTTGGTTGTGCAGGAGGCTCTACTTCTGCTTTTCAAAGCCATGCAGTTGTATAATTGTTCATCTGTTTGCAGCTGTTTTCACGTGCGAGTGTAAACATAGAGTTGGGGGTCGTGACCTGTAGCAGGTTAATTGGATTTAAAGTGACAAGAGGCCCTAAAACATGTAATTCTGAAATGAGCAGAATAAAATCTCGTTATATAATAATGATTTCATGCTAAAATGTAATGAACATGTTTTGTATAGACTATAGACTATTCTAACCTGCTTAATATTTTTGTGACCACATACATTGAACCTTATTATAATAGTGATGTGCAAATATTATCATGTCGGTCAAATCAATTAAATTTTTATTTTTCTTTCAGTTCACACTGGTCTAAATTACACCAGTGTGAAAAAATGCTAAATATGGTTTTTGACAAGTAATATTTGAACACATGGTATAACGATAGAACAACAGTATAACACTTTAACAGATAAATGGGTAGATTCGTCTACAGATTCAGAACCAAACCTCTGAGGACATTCATGATCTTGATCCAGCCTGAAATGAGAAACAACTTACCGTTAAAAACAGTTTATCCACAGTCGCTGGTGGCTATGCTAACTAGCATTAGCATTCTGAACAAGCTTCATACAAAGCAGATGTGGAGCCTCCTGCACAACCAACAAGGATGCAGCAAGTTGTTTCTGGATGGAAAGTCATCGTAGCAGAGATAAAGGGGGGATGAACAGCGCCACATGGAGGTGATTGACAGCGCTAAGACCCGCCTCCTGGCTCTGATTGGTTGTTTCTAGTTAGAACTGGGAGAAGACAGAGGAGCTTGATTTTTTTTCACAGAATTTTTTCACAAAATCTTACAAAGTATTTTTGATCTAGTTTGTACTGCAAATATCTTAATATACTTGAAACAAGACAAAACTAATTTACAAGTAACTTTTCAGAAAGCTATAACATTTACTTTAAATCATCAGTTGCTTGATATTAATATTAATATTAATGAAAAAGCTTTTGTTCTACTTTCAGATTATTCCACTTATGGGAAAAAATTCTTGTGGCAATCTGCCAGTGGCATAAGCTCCTTTATCGCCCTCAAACGTTACTTCTAAGTTAGTGTTGTCTTATTTCAAGTGGGATAAAATGTTTGGACTTGAAACTAGACCAAAAATACTTGGTAAGATTTTGTGTTTTTTTGCAGTGCACAAGTTGAAACTGTCAACAGATTCAACAAATGTGTAAATAATGTGCATAAAAGTTACGTACTGCATCTTTAACGCTCATTCTGAATTATTTAGGAGGAAGAAAATTAAGAATTAAACATTAACCAATAGGAAGAAGAATCACACCTCCCACGTTATTTCAACCTTTGATCTACAATCTTCCCTTTTGTAAACAACAGCTGTGCAGTGACTGCTGTCCACTGCAGCTGCTCAGATCAAACCAAAATTGAAAGCTAGTTAATGTAAACTATTCCTGTTTCTGTCTCTGAAGCAGGCCCACTGCAGCTCCTTCCTTTCTTCACTGTCGCCTATCAGCTGCGACTTCGCACTTTGCCAAATATAAACCCAGTTTCTTGGCCGAGCGACAGGCTGACCTGGGGAGGAGTCCGGCACGGTCGGTTCAGCTCAGGACAAACTGAAGGACAAACAAGCAGAAAGGAGCGTTTGTAGTGAAACCTCAAGAGAACAAACCGCCTGAAACGGTGAGTTTACTCAGGATTGTAACTTTTCGATCTTAATTGGCTCAACTGTTGTCTAGATTTTTTACAAAGGGACCAGATACACTGTAAAAACGCAAAATCTTACCAAGAATTTTCTTCTAGTTTCTGGTGCAAATATCTCATCAATCTTGGAATAAGACAAAACTAACTTGCAAGTAACTTTTCAGCAAGATAAAGGAGCTTTAGGTACATAATTCCTTAATATTAATCTAGAAATGTGCTAGATTCACTGGCAGATTATTTCCTTTAAAGTACAAAAGTTCCCCATTTTTTCAGTGAAGTAATGATAATATTTAATCAATATTTAAGAATTACTGACTTAAAATAAGCTCCTACATCTTGATTAAAACTTACCTGAAGGTCAGTTTTGTCTTATTTTATGTGTATTAAGATATTTGCACTAGAAACTGGACAAAAATACCTGGTAGGATTTTGTGTTTTTGCAGTGAAAGTACTAGTCCAACTAGTAGATTATTTTACTTATAACAGCACATTTTCCCCATGTTATAAGTGAAAAATCTGCTGGTGGAACCAGCACTTTTTAATATTCAGGAATTAGTTGCTTATAAAAAGCTGCTATATCTTGCTGAAAAATTACTTGTCAGTTAGTTTTGTCTTATTTCAAGCACACCAAAAATATTTGCACAACTAGAAAGAGCTCTTCATAATATTTTGTGTTTTGGTTGTGTACCAAAGCTGAAATGTTTAAATCAGTTAAAGTGTTTGTTATGTTTGAATTAACTGTTGATTTCTGCCTCTTCTTACGTCAGACCATTCATTTTACCACTTTAAGGTAGAGCAGGTTACTCAGCTGTGTTTTAGAGCCGTCAAAGTTTTATTTCTGCAGCAGAAAGTACCTGATTCCTTCACTCCTGCAGATGTCGCTGTCTCCGGTTGCCTTGGCAGCTCGGCGAGCGCTCGCTGCTGCGTCACACTCGAGTCACGAGGGAGGAGGTGAGCGAGTCTTCACCGACCTTTTAAAACAAACACAACCGCTTTCATGTTTCAAAACTGTCCTGGATAAACGGTTTGTAAAAGCACAGAAACGATTGGTTGAACATTAACAGACTTCCTACACTTTCCCACAATAAAATTTAAACACTTTTCAAGTATTTTAAGGTCAAAAACTACAACTTAGCTAAAAATGCCAGTTTAAATTCACTTTTTATCTTTGTGCCTGTTATGTTTTTTGTTTTCTGCCTGAGAGCTTTCTTTGACAGCATGACTCAGTCAGGGGGAAAATGGAGCCTGGCTCATTCTCCAGCAGGAACAACTTTCCTGCCATCGTTGTGGCGCCCGCTCTAGCACAGCACCCAACATACAACTACACATTAGGTCGATTGTAGACAATAACGTAGGAGTAAATTTCTTCCAAAATACTCAGAAGTTTTTAGATTAATCTCAGACAATTTTTAGCAAATAAATTGGACATTTTGAGCTTGAAAAGTCAAAAAGATTTCAAAGAAATTTCTGAGCTCCAAAAGTTGAAAATTTGCAAAAGAGACAAAAAAGACTGATATTTTTAAATTAATCTAAGAAATTTTCTACAATAACATTTTAAATGTATTATATAACATTTTCTTTAAAAAAAACTGAAATGTTTTAGATTAATCTGAGAAATTTTCTAGACAAAAATCCCAAGTTCAAACTCTGAAAGTGGAAAATGTCAGAATTTTGAAACTCAGAAATTTGTTTTTCTAGAAAATTTCTTAGATTGAGCTCAAAATGTTTTTTTTCAAGCATTTTTGTGACTTTTGAAACTCAGAAAATTTCAAAATTTTCTATTTAAAACTTTATATCTCTAAAAGTTTCTGAGACTTTGCTCATTTTGTTCTCCATCTACAACTATCCGTTTTACCTCTGTGTCGCATGCAAACCCACTTTGTCGCATTCGATCAATTTGTTTGTTTCAGCAGCAAAAACCTGGAAGATCCTGACCATCGTTGTGGCTTTTCCCGGCGTCGGCGTCTGCATGGCCAACGCCTTCATGAAGGCGCAGGAACATGAGCAGCCCGAATTTGTTCCCTATTCACACCTGCGCATCCGCAGCAAGGTGAGTCTGCAAACAGTTTCCACGTTTAGATTTCCGTTTAAAACAATAACTGACAATAAATACTTATTGTCTGTTTCCAGAAATTTCCTTGGGGCGATGGAAACCACACGCTGTTCCACAACTCTCACGCAAACGCTCTTCCTGAAGGTTACGAGGGCTCAGATCACTGATCGTTATTATTGATTATCTGAGCTGCTTCAAATACGCCGACCTGCACCGCCAACAATAAAACAACTTCATCCTGGATTAAGCTGCTTCTGTTTTCTCCTGTAATAAAACATGCATCAAGCATCAGATATCCATTTTACTTTATGTTAAAAATGATTCGTCGCATTTTGGAACCAAATGTCAGCCAGAAATATAGATTTCTGAAACAGTTAATCTATTAATCGCAATCAATCGGATTCAATTAATTTAGTTTTTCTGGCATTTACCAAATAGAAACAATTTTGGTAATTCTATCTGACCTAAAATAAGAGAAATTTGGTCTGACTTAACAGGAAACGATGAGAAAAAATGTCTTTTTTTTTTATATCTGGATTCAACTGCAAATGACGTTTTCCAAATTTAGGCTTTAAATCAACGTTGTGCAGTTTGAACATCAACATTTTCTGCCAAAAATGTGAAAATTTCTGTTTGAAAAGTCAAAAATTTGCCAGAAAAAAACTTTTTGAGATTAATTTCAGAAATTTTCTAGAAAAAAAAAAACTTGAAAGATTTCAACAGAAATGTTCACGTTTTTGGCGGAAATTTGATGTCATGGTACTGAACATTTCTGAGAGGAAAAAATAAACGACACCAAAGTGACGTGACCATATATTTATGTGGCACAGCTCATATGCTTACATATTTCTTCCATTAAATTTCATCTTTATATACAAAATAAACACCAAAGAAATTAATTTTGAAAAAAAAAAAAAAAAGCATTTTAACAGATTTTTGTCAAACGGACATTTTTCTTTGATTGCATCAAAATAAAATGCTGTGAAAATGATGGAGATGAAGCACCACTCGTTTATTTTCTGTGGTCAAAGCGAACCAGATTTCAGACTAAAGCCGCTGAAACGAGGCTCAGCAGGTCCCGCCTCAGAGTCTCCGTACAGTCGGCCTCTCTGGTCAGTCTGCGAAGGCAATCCGCAAACGGACCGGGTCGGTTCTGGAAGCGCAGCAGCACAGCGAGGCAGGCCTGGCCCAGAGCCGGGTAGCTGTAGCGCTGGGAGAACCAGTACAACTGGGGAAGCGACACCACCAAACCAGTCAACGAGGCGGATTGGTCCTCTTCTGATTTGGACCCAGAAAGGTTCGTGTTCTGGTCCAAACGTCCGCCGAGTCCAGTGAACGACGCGTCTTTTTCTTCCACTTTTTCAGGCAAATCGTTTAGTTTTTTGGTCGGCGCCGTCACCTCGAGCTCCGACGTTGGATCAGAACTCTTCTGGTCCGGTTCAGATTTTACGATGTGGGTTTTGTTTGACCGACTGGGTCGATCGGACCAAGATTCGAGAAATGACAGAAAAACTTCCTCCAACTCCCTCTGGAGGTCGAGAACCAGAAACCTGGATGCGCCGACCATCGCTTCGCCTAACGGGGTTTTCTGGAAACCTCCAGCTGAAAGCGACTCGGCCCGATCCAGTCCGTCCAGAACCAGCGAGTTTAAAGTCTGACATTCCCCTCCGGTTTCCGGGTCCGAACCGAAGCGACAGCCGTGAAGGTAATGCAGCGGCGGCAGCAGCATGCCTGCGCTCACATCTTTGATGCGAATGGCTTCGTCCGCCTCGCACTGGGCTTCTTCTCCGAACCCGCCTCTCAGCAGAGCCCGGAAGTACTCAGAACCGGCTCCGGCCACGGCCTCCCGGTTGGCTGGGAACCGGGTCGCATCATCGAGCTCCAAAACCAGGTCAAAGTCCGAACTCCCGTACGGACAGGACGAGTCTTCGAGGCGAGGCTTCTTCAACAGCGGCGGGGAAGCTCCAGTAGGAGTCAGGGTTGGGTTCTTTTCTACCGGTTTGGGTTTAACAGAACCACTCAGAGCAGAAAGGCATCCGAACAGGAGACGGAAATACTGAGGCTGAGAAGTCACATCTGAGTCCGACTCTTCCTCTTCCTCATCATCATCAAATGCGCAATCCAGAGGTTTCAGCGCCGCAAGGAGGCCGCCGCAATCCAGGAGAAGCTTCTTCAATAACGATTTGTTGCTGTTGGACAAAAATAAAGTTAAATGTCTCCTTAAAGGCGCAGCAACTTTTTAAAACATTTGTTGAAACTGTCACCATGTTGAGATAATATGTGAAAAGATCAAAAACAACCAATCAGGGCCAGGAGGAAGGTCTAAGCGCTGTCAATCAACCTCATGTACTCGCTGCTAAATGTGCTCATGACAGAGAAACATCTTACCATCACAGAAAATTATCTGAATAATTGTGATCATTTTTTAGAATTTTCATTATGAGCCGATTATCCCTTGATCTGAGCTGATCAGGGGATAATCGGCTGATTGCTGCATAAAGTGTTTTATTATCATTACTAATAATTATATGAATCATTAGTTTTAAATATATTGCTGCTTGTTTTCTACTGGGAATAAGCAGCAATAGAGTTGTAGAGTGTGTCATTCTTAGACTAATCATCAGAATAATCGATTAATTGATTACTAAAATAATCGCTAGTTTTGTTTTAAAATGCTTCTCCCTCACATCCTAAAACAAAACAATCCCCCAATTTAAATAATGTTGTTTAATGTATAAAATACAAGCCAACTTTTATTTGACTTGTACAGATCAATACAATTGAGAAATTAGAATTGATAAATATTCAAAAACAAAACAAAACATGTTCTCTATAAGTTTTGTTGCATTTAGGAAATATATATAATTTTCATAATTCTAACAAAAACCAAGAAAAGTTTAGTTTAACTTGATAACTGAGATAAAAATGTGTCTGTTTTTATTAAATGTATGAAAATATCTGGTTTCAACTGGAAAAGTTTCCAGATTTGGGTTTTATTGCACTTTATTATAAACCTCTGCAGTTTAAATATCACTGTCAAGGAAAAATAAGTGCAAAATCAGCCAAAATGTAAAGAAACTGTCGACTTTTAACATGTGAAAGGAAATTTACACAAATCAGAGGGTTCACATGAAAATGTAATTTCACAACTGAGGAGTAAAACAGCTTCCCATATTTAAAAAGTGAGGTACTCGCCTGGTGATGAATGGCAGCGACAGAGCGCAGTTCATCCTGTCTGACTCGGAACCGGACAGCATCACATGGGTCAGAACGCCAGAACCGAAGCCGGACTCACACTGGACACGCAAATTATTCAGCAGCGCGTCACCTAGAGAGGCAGCAGGCAGAGTAAATACATTCAGTTCATGGAGACCCACTGAAAATCTCTATTTTAATCATTTATATGAAGTACTTAATGTGGAGCTGAACATTTATTTGAGCAATCTATTATTCTGATGATTAATCCAGTAATTGAATTTAAAAAAGGTACATTCTGCTGATTTCTCATTTAACCACTTAAACCTTTCTATATAATATTAAAAATATGTGAAAAAAAATGCAAATAATTCAATTATTTTCCTAAATAAGAAACTGCCACAAAATCCTTTGGTTCACTCATGTTTATTTGTAGCAAAGAATTAATATGCAGCTGAACATAATACTAAATAAATACGTAAAAAGGCCTTTCTGCTACAGGCTAATCCACTGTTTCAATTAACCAATTAATGACTGGATAGCAAAAGGTGCTTAATGAGACTTTTACAGAACCAGGTGAAGCTTAACGTATGCCAACAGTGGATTTCTGGGTAGAAGATATTTACAGACAAAAAGACATTTTTTTTACTTACGTGCAAAATGTTTATATTTTGTCTTTATTACTGATCTGAGTGTTTTTCTTTTACCAAATGGGCTTTTTTGAGTCTGTATTCTCCAGTTAACAATTAATCGATTACAAATTAAATTAATTGACAATTCAGTTACAATAAAATGTTTATTTTCTCATAAAAAAAAAAGAGTTAAATTATTTATTTTCATCTTTTAATCAATTTCTAATACTGTATATAAAAGGCTTAAGTAGTTTAAAAAATCTGCAGAAGATGCAAATTTTACCGATTAATCAAAAATAATCAATTGTCAGAATAACGATTAATCATGAGAATAACTGATTAATCATCAAAAATAATTAATTAATCGCCAGAATAACTGATTAATCAATATCTAAAACGATCATTTGCTGCGGCCCTCCTCCTCTTACCCAGCTGTTTCACTTTGGTTTTCACTCGGTCCGTCTGCCTTTGTCGTCCCTCTGACCCGTCTTCATTTGAGCAGAGACGGTGGCGAATCAGCGCCACGGAACCGGTCCGGACCAGCGCCTGCAAGCAGCTCGGGTTGCAGCTCAAGCGGCAGAGCATGCGGAAGCACCTGCTGCTGGGGTCCTGGTGCTGGGTGAGGTAGCAGAGCAGGTCGGAGATGACGGCCGAGCTGACCAGCGCCGCACTGGGGTCGCTGGCGTGCGAGAAGCGGGACAGCAGCAGCAGGATGGGCGACTCCGGCGTCCAGGGCTCGGGGTGGTAGGGGTGATGGTACGGGCCGGATCGGGCTACAGAAGGAGGGCTTTCTAAAGCGACTTTAGCTAAGGAAGCTGCTGAATGAGAGCGCCGCCGTTTCTGTGAAGAGGAGAACTTTGATGGGGAGACGGGGGAGGAAGCAGCCAGAGTTTGGAGATCGGAGGAAGACGAGGAGGAGGATGAAGAGGACACAGGTGGCAGAGGTGGAGCTGATTTTTTGGAAGCAGAGCTGGATGAAGACGGGGTTTTAGGCGAAGGGCTGCAGTCTGGGTTTGGGGAAGAGGTTTGAAAGGAGGAAGATGAGGGGTGAAGACTCCCCCACTCAGCATCAGCACCGGAGGAGTCCAGCAGCTCTCCTTCAGACGAGATCAGCCCCTCAGAAAGCAACCAGGACCTGCAGGACGACATGCATGACCACCACTTTAATGTCCAAATATTAGAGCTTTATTCTCTGAACGTTACGACTTCATTCTCTTAATATTGGAACTTAATTGTCGTATTTTTATGACTTTTTTCTCATAATGTTATTTTTTCTTAGTATGGCCCCAATACTCCATCAGACTAAGAGGTTCCTGTTTATTATATTTTAAAAATATGTCCAAGTCTACTAATGTGAGAAAAATCATAATTTTCTGCTTATTCAGTCACTATTTAATAGAAAATAATGTTAAAGTTTAATGACTTTTTGTTTAAATTCACCATATTATGAAAGATTTGCCCTTTATGTTATGGAAAGACAGGCGGCTCTCGATACAAGAGAAAACTCAGGTTTCTAATAAAATGGCTGCTTATAAATCAACATTAGATTAACTTGTTAATCAGTTTCTGGTCTGACGATGTTTTCCGTACCTGAGGCTTAAGAAGCTGGATGAGCCTTGCTCCCTCCCAGCCTCCTCCCTCCTGAATCCCTCAGGCGGGGGGAAGTCAAACGACTCCAAACAGGAAGAAGGCAGCAGCTCGTTGTGCGCCATGTTGGACGCTGCGTTCGCGTCCGCCCTCTCCGCTGCGTGCTCCTCTCCCCTGGCGAGCTTCGCCAGCCGCGCCACCAGAACCGGAACCAGGCCCAGCTCCTGCAGCTGCTCCATCGCAGACTCATCAAAAACAAAGTCCACACAGGCCAGGATGGCGAACCTGGACAGCGGGTGATTCTGGTGGGACGACAGGAACGTCATCAGAACCTCCAAACCGCCGTTTTCTTTCACCTTGGCGCGGTTCACCGCCTCTTTGCAGCACAAGCACAAAGCCTTGAGGAAGACTCCAGATCTGAGCGGGTCCTTCTTCACCTCCTCTGTGAACCTCTGAATGACCCCCAGCGACCCCACCAGCGGCCGCAGGCAGCCCTGAGAGCAAACGTTAGCCAGCGTTTTCAGCGCCAGCTCTTCGAAATGTTCGCCAGACTCACCCGTCGCCATGACGCCAAGCTGCGACAAGACGCCGGAGCGGGAAACCTCCCTGGCGCATTCGACGCCGCAGCCCTTGGTCAGCTCGTGGAGGGTCCGCAGGGCAGCGCGCCGCAGCCCGGGGGGGTATTCTGGGGCAATAAGGGGGGCGAGGGCAGATAGCGTCCCCTGGGTGAGCAGGGAGAGGCGGTTGGAGGGCGAGTCTGAGAGGTAGAGCAGCGCTCGAGCGGCGGACTGGGCGCATTCCAGTTTGGGAGAGGAGTCAGAGGGCGGAGCGACGGTGGGAGACGATGGAGCGGACGACAACGACACGCAGAGGAGGAGGAGAGGGACGCCACCTAGAGGTGAACAAAACAATTAGACATGTTTCATTCAGGCATCCTGGGGAAGATCAGTGATGGGCTGCAACTAATAACTATTTGAATAAAAAAATTCACTGCAAAAACACAAAATGTTACCGAGTAATTTTACTCTAGTTTCTAGTAGAAATATATTATTACATTTGAAATAAGACAGGACTAACTAACAAGTATCTTTTCAGCAAGATAGAGCAGATTCTTTTAGGTAAGTCATTCCTTAATATTGATGAAAAAGTTCTAGTTCCAGTGGCAGATAAATTTATTTATAAGAGAATTTCAACATGTTAAAAGTGAAATAATCTCCCAATAGAACTACAACTTTTTCATCAATATAAAGGAATTATTTACCTATATTTTTCTGATAATTTACTTTATAAGTGCCATTAACACATTCAGCAGCAACTACCAGAGTATGATTGACAGCGCTAAGACCCTCCTGGTTTGACTGGGACCAGTTCATTTCTTCAAATGGAAATAGCAGCTCAGGGACATCCATTAACAGACTGTCCAATACAAATGCACACCACACTTTTCAGATTGCTATGTTAAATTTTGACTATCTTTGAGCAAAGATACTGTATTACAGCTGTGAAACGTTCATCTTATAGTTCGCATATCGCTTTAAGACTACCGTGAATTTATGACACTTAGAATATAATAATAAACCCTTTTTGATTGAATTCCAGCCATTCTTTTGCAACATTATCATTCCAAACAATACAAGTTGGTATATTGTGCAGCGCTGACATAAATCAAAAATATATCAGAAAATTACTTTTGTTTTATCACATAAACCCAAATAATACACAGTTTTACAGTGCACTGTAGGGTTATATATGGAATTATAAACTGTATTAAAGCTTCAGAAAAATAGAAACGCTTTATAATTACCAGCAGAGTGGATGAGTGCAGAGCTCTCTGGATCCATAGCCAGGTTCCCTAAAGCCCTGGCAGCCCGGTTCTGGACCGTCTCCAGAGCCACGTTCCTCTTCATTATGTCCACTATTAAAATTAACAAAAAGATTTCTAGATTTATTACAAATCAATGACTGGGGTGGAAATTGCAACACACACACACACACACAAAATAATCAACAATATAATGTAGAACAAGGGTGTCCAAACTGTGGCCAGGGGGCCATTTCTGGCCCTTTAAAGGACTTTTTTTCAGATAAAAGCTACATTCGCTAAGCTAATTTCCCTAGTTTGGCAGTAAATACGACAGTAAATATCACTGACATTTATCTTAGTATTACACAGAGGTGGATAGACTACTCAAAAATTGTGACTGAGTAATAGTTGTAAGGAACTTATATTTTTTATAAGTTGGATAGGAACGAGGCGACAGCTGGTTCTAAGCTTGTGGCTTATTTCTAGTTGTCGTAGCAACTCCATAACAACTGCCCGCCAAGATGGCTGCCAGCTACAAAGTTCCTGGAAGAGTGATGTCAGATGAAAAAAATGTATACAGACTTCATGAAAATTTAGTTTATTGGTGAGCAGGTAAAACTACATAAAAAATGTAAAAAATAAAAATCATAGTAAACTAACTTGTGCATTTTTGATTTAAGGAATTTTGTGGCCCGCTGGTAGTTTAGATTTTCCAGTTTTGGCCCCCAAAGCAAAAAGTTTGAACACCAAAGATGTAGAAATACTCTACACTCACCTACAATGTTTATCCCTTCAAGCTTGCGCACCTAGAGTGGAAAACATAAAATATTTTAAGAAGAGTCTAAAAATAAGTAGGAATAAAGGTCTTCTGAGTGTGATCTCACCTCTAAGCGTGTCTCCAGCTCAGTGCAGCAGTTGGCCAGGATGCTGAGCGCCAGGTCCAAAACTTTCCTAGAGCACTCGGGATGTTTGAGCAGGTTCAGCAGGACTTTGACTCCACCTTTCCCCCTGAATCTGGCGATGCCTGCCTTGTCGCCCTTGATATGCTGCGTCCTGATGGCAACGAGGGCTCGCCACTGATGCATCTTTGACCGCTTGTCTGTGTCTTTGGATGGGACTGTCTGATGCTCAGCCCGTCCTGGTGAACCAGGTTCACAGAGGTGGGCCAAGCACCAGGTCAATGAGGACTCTGGTGTCAATGTTTGGCCTTCTTTGGGGCTTATTCTCTGCAGCATCCCGTCACTTTTCACAGGTGATAAAGCCATGACTAATAAAACTGGCAGGTTACGCGATAACTTATCCAAACTTTGCTAGTGTTTGTTCAGCAAGAACACCGTTAGGCATCACAGGACACCACCAGTGAAGCAATAAGGCACAAAATAGCATCTTTCTTCACTTTTAACAATTGCAGAGTTGCTAATTAACTAGCAACGCTCTTCAAAAAGCTTAAGGGGCTATGCACAAACTACAAATACCGATAAGACAATGGAAAGTTGTATCACCTGACGCCGCACTCCCTGATGGGAAACTGAGTCCCCACCCACAGGTCCGCTCCATTTGAAAAAAGGCCTGCCGCTTGACAAGGCCTAGAAACCGCTATTCGACGTAATTGGCGTGTATCTGCAATACGTTATTTTTTTTAATTCAAATTGTAAAGAAAATGTTCTATTTTCGCAATGTTATGTTACCAGAGATCGAATATATTTTGTGGGGGAAAAAGTGCAATCGCCTTCGCTAGCCGCTAACGCCATCTTTAGCCAAACAACAAAACGGGGGCGGTCTCCGGAGTGGAGCAGGGGCCGAAGAGGCGGGTCTGTGACCGAAATCTGGGATTTGTAGTTTCAGTTCTGAGATAATTCCACTCTTCTAACGTATGCCCTCCTTTTATAAAACTACATTGCCCATGGCGATGGTATGCAGCAACTCCCGTGAAACAACCAAACGCATTTAGGGATTGTAGTTTGTTATGGCATTCTTTAAGGTTTAAAACACATATGAAGGACTACAAATCCCATATTACAAAAGATCGTTGCAAGAGCAATAGTTTATTGACGGGGGGGAAAAATTCATCGATGCATCAGTAAAGGTTGTTAAATTCCGCGATAGAGACTGTTGGTGAATGAAAACTTTAAATTTTATGTGGGAATTTAGATAAAAATATGGAAGTAATTGAGGCGATAGTGATACAAAATGCTAATGCGGACGGAAAGGAGTCGGCTGCGTCCAGCAGCGTGGGCACCGATAGGATAAAAGCAGGTTAGTAACAGAGAGTTTGGAATTAGACATGTTTGAATCAGTCATCGCATGATGCGAGGAGGCACTGATGAGGGCGCAACACACTCCCACTTCAAATATTATGTGAACCATGCATGTCATCATTAGACTGTATCTAAATAAGAGACTTTTTAATTCAACAAATTCACTTTAGGTATATTTCGTCACATATAGAACAGCTTGTTTCGGTCTATTTGTTTTATTATTTTGTTGGAAATCATTATTTATTGACTATGAAATATATCCTTAGGAAAAAATAAGCTTCTTTATGCTTCTTTGTTGACATTATAGAGTTGCGGGAACACAGCGGTACACAATGTGGGAATGCACTCTATGCAACGCATATGGGCGCTGCGCTAGAGGGGGCGCCAAAGCTATAGCAGAAAGTTATTTAAGTTAGCATTTTCTGTGTTTAACAGCTGTTTGCGCACGTAAATAATATAATTAATAACAAATACAGGCCACTTATTTGCCTGCCTTGTGTCCTGTTACACATACACCACTGGGAACACATCTAGTTCTACAACAGCCAATAGGATGGCCCAATTTGGGCCACTGTATATATAAGTATATATAAAAGGGTACATTTACATTTTTT
>NW_006800073.1:1402942-1404342 GCF_000485575.1 Poecilia formosa
GGCATTTGACCAGCCTGTGTGCAAGAAGAAGAAGCTGTGGGAAGTGGTAGCAGACAAGGTAAACACCAAGCTGAGGGAGTCAGGGGTCACGGACATCACTGTTAAGGCCTACGAATGCGACCTCAAGTGGAGAAACATGCTGGCCACCTACAGGAAGAACACAGACCGGGCCCGGCGATTGGGCGTGGCCAGCGTCCACTGGGAGTTCTTCAAAGCCATGCATGACGTTCTGGGTAAGAGCCGGGACGAGATCGAAGCCCAGCGCCAGGCCAAGCTCAGCGGAACCAGAGTGGGAAAGGCCATCGCCAGCAAGAGGTTCACACCGATCCTCCCCACGCCGCCCGCAGCAGCCGCTGCCATCACCAACCGGCCCCCGCAGGACGTCCTGCAGCTCTACATGGAGCTACAGGAGAGGAAGCTGAACATGTGGGCTCAGCAGAAAGCGCTGGAGGAGAGGAAGATAGAAGCCATTAACAACCTGGCCCAGGCTATCTCCAGTCTGGCTCAGACCAGCAACCCACAGACGTCAAAGGACGGACATTAGTTCAGAACTCATCAGAGGAAAACCTCACTTTTGTTGTGTTACTGTAGCAAACTGACAATATAAAACTCAAAGCTTTTGTTTATGGTGCAAAACCGACTATACATGCATTACCATTGTCTGCAAACTTTCAGTTAAGTTTATTTGTAAAGCAAATTTGAGCAACAAGGCAGTTCAAAGTGCTTTACATCATAAAAAAACAAAAATACAAAGTCATAAAAGACTCAGTTCGTCAACAAATTGACAAAAATGGAAACAAACATTACATTTTGATCATCAAAATCATCAATGTACATCAAATATGTTGGTCAGTGTTTCAGTTTTTACGGTTCAAAAGCAACTCAGTAAGTTTTTAGTCTAGATTAACGTCACTGGAGGATGCTCCTGCAACTGCCTGATAACTCAGCTGCAAGCCGTCCGTTTTCTTTTCTACGCGTCTCAAAGTTATTTATTTTTCTACTTAAATATGAGTTACATTTGGTGTCTGAATATGAAAGAACAAAAAAGATCCACCAAAGAAAAGGTGAACATGATTTTTATACATGATCAGAATTATTCTTGTAACACCTGTCATGTTAAAATTTAATGTTTGTAGAGCTGCTACTAACTACAGAAATAAATACTATTATAAACGTGTCTGCATTATTATCAGAGATGGGTAGACTCCCAAAAATGTATGCAAGTAAGAGTAGCACTACTTTAACATACTTTTACTCAGGTAAAAAAATTAGTTGTCCAAGAAATTACTCAAATAAAAGTAAGAAAGTGTTTGGTAAAATGGTGTCGAGAAAAGTCGAGCTCATCCCACTTCCCCATGCTAGAGATTTTAGTTTAATAATAACAATAAATAAAGTTATCT
>NW_006800073.1:1405604-1406430 GCF_000485575.1 Poecilia formosa
CAATGGAGGCCTGGATTTGGAGCCACACACACAATTAGAGTGAAATGTTCCCTTTATTTTTTTGAGCAGTATACTTTTAGTGATAACTGATATCTGCACTGGACAACATTGTACATTTTAAAAAGGGAAAAATTCTGATTTTGAGAAGTTGAAAATTTGCTAGAAAAAACTCATCAATGTTTTTGGAAGAAAAAAAACTTGGAAATTCCTGGTTTTGAAAAGTTGAAAATTAACAAGGAAAAACTCAGAAAGTTTGAGACTAATCTCAGAAAATTTCTAGAAAATTTGTTTTCCAAATTTTTTTCTAGATTGTTTCTGAAATAATCTCAAAATTGAGTTTTTCTCTACAAAATTTTTTGACTTTTCTAGTTAAGAAATTTCCAATTTTTTTGAAAAAAAAAAATTTTTCCTAACATATTTTTACTTTTTTTTTTACTTGTTTTTCCTGCAAAATTTCTTAGATTAACTGTAAAAATTCAGATTTTTCTTGCAAATGTTTTACTTTTCAAACTCAGAAACGTCCAAGTTCTTTTCTAGAAAATGTGTTTTTTTTCTAGAAAATCTTTTTATTTATTTATTTATATTTTATCTCAGACATTTTGAGTTTTTTTGCAGAAATGCACTCCTTGTTTTTTCTGAAACGTCAACTGTCACTAAAATTATGTTGCGTATTTTTTGTATTGCAGAATTCATCTGGACTCTGCAAGCCACATGGCACCTGGTCAACACCCGGCTGGAAATGGATCAGGCATTTGACCAGCCTGTGTGCAAGAAGAAGAAGCTGTGGGAAGTGGTAGCAGACAAGGTAAACACCAAGCTGAGGGAG
>NW_006800073.1:1407392-1416780 GCF_000485575.1 Poecilia formosa
CAGTGGTTGATGTTGGTTTGATTATAAGAATATTTACTCTTACATTTATGGAAGTACTTAACGGTGAAAGAAGTAACTGTGACTTTGGCGAATGGCGACTCAAATACATAATGTAGTATTTAAAAATTACATAATCAGATGGACCAGAATATAACGTTATGTGGAAATATTGGTATTTTAACGATCAAAATGAAAATAATATTCAACGAATCCATGCAAAAGAAATAATTTTCCAAATCGATTTCTTTCAGTACAA
Organism: Poecilia formosa; assembly: GCF_000485575.1. NCBI lineage: Eukaryota > Metazoa > Chordata > Actinopteri > Cyprinodontiformes > Poeciliidae > Poecilia > Poecilia formosa. Next base: position 1,407,649 of record NW_006800073.1, read on the forward strand.
AACTAATAGAATTTTAACAAAAACTGTGTTGGGATTTTTTTGCCGTAATATTCTGTTGTCCAACTCACAGAAGAGATGATTGAAATAAAAGCCACTTTTTGAGAATATCTTCTGTCATTTATAATTTCTTTTTAAGAAAAGAAGCGAGAAAAAACGGACATTTTATTTTTAAGCCATATTGCGCAGCCTTATTTGTTACAGTCCTGTCACGTGACTCCAGAGTTATTATTCCTCAACAACAAATCGGCGACAGCATCCCGTCTCTGAACCCCCTCTTCATCTTCCTCCGCGTCCTCCTCCTCTTCCTCTGTGGTTCGGATATTCTCCATTTCAGAATCCAGTCGAAGTTCTTGTCCCGTCCGCAGGAACACGTTGTGCAACACGCAGGCGGTCAGAACGACGGTTCTGGCCCGGTCGTAGCTTCCGATGTCCAGATAGCTGAGCCGTTTAAATCTGGCATTCAAACTGCCAACGGCCCAATCCAGGATCCGACAATGTTCCGCCAAGGTTCGGTTGAAGACTTCCTGTTTTGGTCCGCAGCTTCCGGTGTAAGGGGTGAGAACCAGTGCCGATAGAGGGTATCCGGTTCTGGCTACAAGGCAGGAACCGGGTGGCATCAGCTGAGGGTTCTGTTTGAGTCGGTCTGCCAGTGTCCGGCCGCGGTCCGAATCGGAACCGTTACTGACTCTGCAGTGCAGGAACTGGCCTCGACGGCTGCAGACCAGCTCCAGGTGTAACCAGCGGTCCGGATGGGCCGCCATCTTGATCCTCTTCTCCGCAGGTCCCAGCCTCTCCAGGTCATGTTTTCCCGCAGGAAGGCGGATGGGAATCTGCGTGTGACCCAAAACTCCCAGGACCTGAGGAAGACTACGGCCTTCATCCTGCTGATTATCCACCTTCAGACCGGAAAATGGGAAAAGTGCCTCTGCAGCCTCTTCTCCTGGAAAACACAGTTATTAAAACATTGATGCTCCAATATCATCCAAAAATGTACATAAACATTTATTTTAATTTTAGTTTTCTTACATATATATATAGTTATGTATGTAAGTTATGCTAATATAGAAGTTGTGTCAGATATATTTTCATCCAGTTGATGATTAATCGATTACTAAATTCGCTGATCTGTATTTCAATAATCAGTTCATCACAATTAATTGTTTAAAAACTGTGTATGTATGTATGTATGTACACACATATATCTCTGTGTATATATAAAATTTGGCACTTTCTTTTGCAGATTTTTCATTTAAGCACAATATTAGAAACACATAAAAAATAAAAATAAGTGCTTCTATTCTTTTTTTAAATAAGAAAATAAACATTTTATTGCCTAAGATGCAATAATGCATTATTCCTTATAGCAAGGGAAGCTAAACAAAAAAAGTACTTCTAAGATCAACATGAAAAACTCAGTCCTCAGGCTGATCTGTTGATGAACCGTTTAATAACTGGACAGCAAAAGGTGCTTAAAAGGAGATTTTATTTTACAGAATTTGAATCTGGAGAAGCTAAAACTGCAACATGAGGAGTTCTGGGTAGAAATGATTAAAAATGAAGGCATTTTTGTTATCTGCATTGTAAAATACATGATCTCTGATTTCTGTTGAAAGCCTGGCAAATGGTCATTTTGTTGACTCTGTGTACTCCAATTAACGATTAATCGATTAATTGACGACTCTTTCAATACTCAGTTAATTGTGTCAGCCCTAGGAACGTACCGAGCGGCCATCTGATTTGCTCGTCCGTTAGCGCGCTGATCCGCTCGCAGAAAGAGAAGAAGATCCTGTGGATGTTTCCTTTCTCCAGCTGGAAGCGGCGGGACATGGAGCGGTAGCTGACCCGTTCAGACAGCAGGGACAGAGACAGGAGGACAGTGTGGGACAGAGACAAGCGAGCACGTCCAGCCAGTCGAGCCCCGGATGTGGAGCTTTGAAGCAGCTCTGAAATGTACTGGAAACAAAATAAATGTAACTGTGTTTGATTTTCAGCGGACTTCATAAAGAGTCAGATGAAATTTATCCACTATATTCTAGATAAAATGTGTATTTCATCCAATTTGCTGCAAATCTGAGGTTAATTCAAGGTTAAAAATCAAATATAGGTTTAAATATAAAAACAGTTTTTTCTTATTTCAAGATATTTGAACTAGAAACTCGACTAAAATTACTTGGCATAATTTAGTGTTTTTGCAGCGTATTTATCATGCAAAATCAGAGTTGGGTAGAGTAGCCAAAAATTTTACTCAAGCAAGAATACCAATACTGCAACATATTTTTTCTCAAGTAAATGTAAAAAGTAGCCATCCAAGAAACTACCCAAGAAAGAGTAAAAAAGTATTTCAGATTAACAATCACTTAAAAATTACATATTCAGACGGACCAAAATATAAAGTGAAGTTGTAATTTTGATATTTTAAGGACGAAAATGACACTAATTCGTTAAAGTAACAAAAAATAACTAAATCTGGCAAACGGACATTTTTCCAAATCAGTTTATTTCAATAAAAATCTTACAAAACTTTAACAAAAATTGCATGTGTGTGTCTGTGTCTGGTGAATATTATCACCGTGACTGCTTCACTGTCCGCTGTTTCCTGCTGGTTCTCGGATGCTGTCGCTCTCTTCTCGGTCGGACCAGTCAACCCGGCCGCTGTGGGTGAACCCCGGGGTCCAGGGCTCGGGTTGCCCCGCAGTAACCGCAGGTAAACGGCGGGAGAAGGCGGCTGCGCTTCGAGTCTCCCCACCAGCTCGGACTCCAGGATCTCCTCCACCGCCTGGTCCAGCCGCAGCTCCAGCTCCCCGGCTGACAGGGGCTGCCATTCCCGCTCCATCATGTCCAGAACCGCTCGGCCCGCAGATAAAACATGCTGCCTGAAATCCATCTGAGCTCATGGAGAAACATAACCCGGTTCGGTTATCCGAACAGCGCAGAAACAACGCTTTTATCTAGCGGAAGTATGCTAACTACTAAGCTAATGTTTGATGCCTTCACTGACTGTCGGAAATTTCTAAAGGAACGTTGAAAAACAGACATCGGAAAAATATTAGGAAAGTTTATTTAACTATTAGGCTACTACTAGGTATTTCATATAACACAAAAAAATAAAACCTCAAAAATACAGCTAAGCTAAATATTTAGTGTCGGACATAAATATTTAGTTTGAAAAATAAACATTTAGAGTTAAATATTTAGCTTAGACTTAAACATTTATTTGGGAACTAAATATTTAGCTTCTTAAATAAACATTTAATTTGTAATCTAAATTAAGCTTGTGAATGAAATATTTAATTTGGAATTATGACATTTAGAAATGTATGAATAACACATTTGGTTTTGCTCTTTAAATCTTTGGCTGTATCAGAAAGTAGGCGTTTACAATCTGTATGATTTTGGCTAGATCAGCACATGTACTATATTCAATTATTTCTGCATTATTTCCTTTATAAAGTAGTAGCACAGCACTAGCTGCGTTTCCATTAACCATAAAATTGCGCAAATTGAAATTACGAAAATAAATGTGCAATTTTGAAAAAAATAAAAATAAAAGAGAGAAAAAAATCTAGTTTTAAGATAAAAAACTTTTAGCGCCAGAATGACGTGGGTTTTCAGCCGTATTATAATATCAAAGTATTTCGCAACACTGCAATGGAAAACCTTTTTTCGGATGTTACTACTGGCGGAAACGACAAAGGAAACCACATCAGGAAGTAGTAGGATGACGCTTTTGTTTTGTTTTTTTCCACACTGTGCAGCCTGAATAAGTTGCCGATGTCACGCCTGATATGGATTAAGATGGCTGAAATACATACGTGGATCGCCATGATTTTTAACGACTTATGTGTGAACAAGCTTATTCACGATTTAAATTTTATTTCTTATTAAATGATAGCGCCTCAATTGCAAAATTGTGTATTTTCTACATTAGCGCAATATAAATATTTGCACACATTTGTAATGGAAACGCAGTTATTGTTACACTACAGGAGGAAGGTTCTTGGTTCAAATCCGAGTTTGGTGTCTTTCTGCATAAAGTTTGCATGCTCTCCGTCATTGATTACCCAGATTATTTTGAAGATCACAGTTTATCCATTACTTGTTGTAAAACAAAATACCACAATGCACAGAGATGAAAAACAATTGTTTTAATGTTACATCAGTTACAAGTGCAACTCCGGTCATGTCCACCTGTTTTAACAGCCTGAATTTGCAAACATGCTAACAAAATGTGCTAAAACGGTTTCATTTCGCTACTCAAGGGTCAGATTTCCTTTCTTTGAGATAAAAAGGACCATCGATATAATTTGAGGTTTGAATCTGCAAATATATTAGCTAAATTTAGGGGAAACTGCAGCAATTAGTAAACTTCAGTATGACGGCCATTCAAGATGTTTTATATCTCTAAAATTTTTAAAATCTTCAAAAGTTCGACAGTAAAACAACGGATCATCAATAAATGAGTTCAGTTTCAGTATCTTCTGATGAAAACATTAACTACTGATTGGTACAGAGTAATAAAAACCAGTGGATCTTTTTATTTTAGAGTGTTGTTCAGAAGTTTTTGAAATACAAACGGTAACTTAGAAATCCATACACTCCTTTTTATGGTTGCAACACATCCAGGGAAAAGACAAAAAACTAAAACAAAACAAAAACCTACTTTCGGTTTAAAAAAGAAACACGCAAACACAAAACACAAAAAAAAAAAAGAAGCCACACTTAATCAATTAAAACTCTTTAGCCACCAAAACAAAGACAGTGAGCAAGGCAGCTTTCACCTTCCTCTAAATAGACTAGAATTCATTAAATAAGAGGTACGATTCTTGGCTTCAGCCGTCACTGATCCCAAGATGGCCGACAGTGTTGTGACAGGTCCGTCAGGTTTCTCTGCAGGGTATCTTGTGAAACTGTTTTTCTAACATGCCCTCGTTAATTTCAACACAAATAAACCACTTTAATCTCCCCTTAAATTTAAGGGAAATCTCTAATTATTTATGCCTCGTTTGAGAATTGTTGTCAGGAAAATGTCATTCGGTGAGGCATCGCTTCCCAGAATTGGACCCCACCCTCCGCCCCGATGCCCTCCCTCCGACCCGATCTGTGGACCGGTTGTTGTTCTATGGCTCCGTCCTTCACTGAACCGCCTGCTCGTTGGCTGTGCTTCCAGAGTCCTGAGGCTTCATGACGTCAGGAAGCTCCGGCGGAGTGGAGAACGACTCGATGCTCAGCGGCTCAAACGAATCATCTGGGAGAGGAAACAGAGACGGAAAGAGAGGAAAAAAAGATGTGAAAAAAATCACCTGCAGACCAACCTGAAAGGCTTAAACATAAAATCAGATTTCTTTCATAACAGACCAGATTTTAATCTATTTTTCTCACTTTCTTTTCTAAAACAATAAATGACAGAAAATGTGAAAAAGTGATAAAATCTTACTAGGCATTTTTCTAGTTTCTAGTTCAAATATCTTAGTGCCGTTGGAAGAAGACAAAGCAAACTTTCAAATAACTTTTCATCTTATTTCAAGTGAATAATTCCTTAAAATTGATGAAAAGGTACCAGGTATTTCAGCTGAAATTAAATGGAAATGTTTGAGTGTCCTAATAAGTCTGTAGCCATTTTTTTTATTTCATTATTGTGCAAATTAGAATTATGAAAATAAATTCGCTTCATGGAAACACGCAACTTTTAGCATCAAACAAGTCATGTAAACTGGATGTTACACTGGCAGAGACGACAAAGAAGATGACAGGAAGTAAGAGGAGGATTTTATTGTTTAAATAAACAAACTTATTCATGTGTGATTTCAATTGCATTTTAAATTAAATGGAAACACAGCGATTGCAAAATTATGTTTATTTCGACATTAGCGCAATATCGACAAAGCTTCGCGAGCATTTGTAATGGAAACGCAGCTACTGGCAGATTATTTCACTCAAGACATTTTACATGTTAGAAGTTTATCTGCCAGTGGAACCAGTACTTTCTAATCTATATTCAATAATTCTTCACTTAAAACAAGCTCCTTAATCTTGTTGAAAAGTTACCTGCAAGTCAGTTTTGTCTTATTTCCAGTGTGCTAAAGTATTTCAACCAAAACCTAGACCATAAATACTTAGTAAGACTAAGTGCAACCCTTCTTTGAGTTGTACAACAACTCAAAGAAGGGTTAAATTGTCTATTTCAGAGCCAGGCTACAATAATTTTCCTGTAATTATGAGAAAAATATTTACAATGTCAGCAGAATGAAAAACATGTTAAAATTAAGAGAAAATGTTGTTTTAATGAGAAACAAAGTTGTAAAGATCAATCCATGTGGTTTTCTTTGCTCATTAGTTTCAAATTTGTGCTACTGGTAATAATTTGATGTTTATGTTTGAAAGGAGAAAGTATTTATCAGAAAACTTGTACCAAAGTATATATTCACAGCATTGATTGTTTTAATATTTTGTGTTTGAGTTCTAATAAAATTTCACCTTATTCTTGAAATTAAAAGAAAATCATAGCATGGTCCTAATATTTTGTCGTAGAGTTAACCTAAATTCAAAGCTCAAATAAATCAAAACTGTAAAACACTTTTATCAAACAAGATGGCAGCCAATCTGAACTGAGGAAGCCCTAAGCCTGTAGTATTGGTGAAAAAAAATCTCGACTTCCCAAAAATTAATATCCTCAAAAACCAAACATTCCAGCTGTGGCTCAGAGTGAAAAATGAACGAATGTTTCCAATCAGAGAGAGCGACTCACCGCTGAGACGAAACGCTAACCCCACTGTGGCGGGAGCCTGAGGTCGGGCCGTTTGATTTGTGAAGCCACAATTTCCAAGACTCTGATTGTCGCTAAGCACAACATCATCCTGAGGGACAAGAGCAAAAACAACCTTTAACTTTACAATCCAGAGTTAATAAAAACTGCTTTCAAACATTTTAAATGAAACACTATCCAGCAGGTAAAGGAAGCTGGTTGTTTTTCTTGAGGCTGAATACTTCTGGTAAGAACATCCCACATTGTTCCGTTTGTATTTTTACAGTATTTGCACGCTTCCCGTTTCTTGTCTTTTTCACCCCCTCCAGTTTATGACTCGTTCAGACTTGTTCACTGACATCTGCTCTTGCAATTGGCATCATAGATTTTGTCATTTCAGTATATTTTCCTCAAACACTTCAGTAATAACACCGTAAAGCTGTCCAACTGACATAAAATGTAAAAGAATTCAATGACTGTCAACAACAATGCAAAAATGTATATAATTTGTTAGAATCTGATTGCTTTTCTCTTCAATCAGAGAAAAGCATGTTTGACATTTCATTTTGAAAGACATTTTGAAATATGTCTTTCAAAATGAGAAAGAAAGAAATAATAAAAAGGGGAATCAAGGAAGAAGAAATGCTAGATTTTAAATCATAGCAAAAATAAAAATTAGCATGTGCAGATTTTTTAAACACCATTGGACAGCAGCCCATTTTGTTTTATAACTGCTGCTAAAACTAATAAACAGACCTTAATATTCACATCAACAGATGTAATATGGGCGTTTTTAGGGATAATATTTCACCTTGAAAAGCATTTGATCTTCAGGAGGCCTCTTTAAAATGCCTTCAACAATGCGCTTCAGTTCATAGACTGTGGTCGACTCTTTGGCATCTGTGAAGATGGTTGTCTTGTTGCGTCGGATCATTAAAAACACGTCCTAAAAACGGAGCAAAGTAAAGCAGAAGTTAGAGAAAAGAGAACACAAAAATAGAGTTTTGAACTCTTAATAGTGACTGAACAGTAGATAAAACTTGAACCAGGTAACTTTATATTTATTACAAATTCATTAAAAGTCAACCTGTACTCTACAAAATATGTTTTAAAATATTTTTCAATGCTCTCAATGCTCTTTTGTGACTGTAGAGCAGTTTAGGTTACCAGACAAGTCAGACCTGGAACAAATTGTTCTACACAGATTGCAGGTCCAGTGGTACATGTTCTATTAAAAAATATGCATTGAAATCTTCTTTTTTCTGTGGGTATTGTTTTTAACATGTTCTAAACTGTGTTTCAGAGAATCTATAATTAATTCTGAATATTTCAGTCCAGGTTAGGCTTGTCCAAATTCAATTCAATTCATTTAAAAATACTTTATTAATCCTTGAGTGACATTAAATGTTAGTTATTGATGTGTGCTTAACTGCCAAAAAAGTATTAAAATTAACACTTTTTTCAATTACGTTAGTTATGTTACGTCCATTTAAAAAGCAAAACTATTTTCAAATCATCTCGATTTCTTGTCATGCCTATATCTATGTCTTATTCTAACAAAAGTTAAACAATTCGCAGAAATAAAAATGTACTTTTGACACTTGCTCAATGTGAAATGATTCAGTTCAGGTTTTAACAATTTAGGTGACGTAAAATTTGAACTGGAGTTGATCAAAGATTGTCCATCGATCATGAGAGCAGTGAAATCCCCCTTTAATCAAGGAGGAACAATGCTTCTGTTGGGTTTATCACGATCAAACTGTTTAGCTGCGATAGTGTTACCCTATGTTAGTCATTTAACCAAATATTACGTTTTACTTCACGTCCCTATTATCCTAAAATACCAGGTTATAAACACACATGATGTTTGAGCTCTTCTAGCCTTAAATAATCTCTTGGAACAAGATTCTCAGCACCACTTCAATATAAATAGCCGTTAACGTTAGCCGAGCTACTTAGTTTCCTCGTCCTAATTGGGCAAATAGATTAAAAATACGTTTCTTGTTTAACTAGACATTATAAGTACATCATAGTTAGGAGATCTGTTCCTTGTCAGAATAAACTGTCGCTGAGTTTACTTTAAACCAGACAACTATAATCAGCTCCGTACAGCTGGTGTGTTGACGTTATTTAGCGGAAGCTAGCCGTTGTTAGCACGGGTTAGCTGAACAAAGACATCGGCTTTTAGATGGAAGTACGATGTTAAACGTGTCTTAACCGCAGATAAACAAACCGTTAACCGCTCAGAGAAGGGTTTGATGACTAAAACAAGTACGGTTTAGCGAATATATAGGGCGTTACACAGTGTGAACTGAGTCTGTTTTCCACACTCACCATTTCTTGCGGTTGGCTGCACACTAAAAAAAAAAAAAAAAAAAAAATCTTCTAAA
>NW_006800073.1:1416855-1497664 GCF_000485575.1 Poecilia formosa
ACGTTTTTAAAATTATTACCCCTCTCCCAACCAAAAAAAAAAAAAAAAAATCCACTCTGCACAACGACAGCCGTGATGTCACAGTGAGGTGTAATAGTGGACGTCTACCAGAAGATGGCGGTGTTGTAGATAGTAAAAATGTACACTGCGGGATGACGTCATTGCTTCTGATCAATTTAGGATTAGCGACTGACAAAACACGGTTTTGACTTTCAGTAATGTTTTGAGGAAATTTGTTTATAAAAAAAAATGTTTTCAGAAATAAAATCTGGAGAAAAAAATTCTTAGAATTTTGCCTTTTTTCTAAAAAAAAAAAAAAAAAAAAAAAAAAAAGACAAAAAAGGTCAGATGTTTGAGAAAAAAAGTCAGAATTAATATATTTTTTCATTGGCCCTAAACCTTTTTGATAGATGACAGTTATTTTCCATTAATCTAAATTCAGCATTTCAGACACCCACAGTGACAAAGTTGAAACTGAAATTGGAATGTAAATCTCCAGAAATACAAAATTAAAGAAATGAAAATGTTTATTTCTATTGTCCAAAATAAAGGATTAAATGTCAAAACACAAAGAAAATCCCTGGTAGATCCTCAACTGCAGTTTCTGTCCAGCAAATAAACACTAATCTTGATCAGTCCATCAGGAATGTGACATTTTCCCTCAGAAATCCTCATTCCTGTTCGCTGGTTTGGGAATGATACCATGATTCAAATGACCTGAAAACAAAAGTTAGAAAAATCTAAAGGTTACAGTTAGACATCCCTAAAGGTGATATACAGGCTGGGATGGTTTTATAGGCTACACAAAACATGTTCATTACCTTATTTTGCACAAAACAATTCTTAAATAAGATTTTAGTTCAGTTCAGAGTGATCTCTTTTAGTGTGAGCTGGAATTCTGCTTCGGTTGCTAGGTAATGGGCTAGCTTAGCTGGGGTTGCTAGGTAACGGGCAGTTACATTCCAGAAGTTTCTGAAATGGCTCATTTTTCAAACAAAACACATGAACATATTGCCAAACTTTGGCTGGGTTTTTTTTTTTTTTTTTTTTTTTTAAACGCTGGGGCTGATTTTAAAAGCAGTAGAAACCCAAATGGAAGGATAAAAACAGCTTTAAAGTCACTCAATGAATCTTTATGATTTGGATTGAAATTCCTTAACTTTATTTTTCATAAATGAAGATGTGCATTCAATGAGGAAACCGAAACAGAAAAACAAAAACTTACCAAATTAACTTCTATGTAACCACAAAGGTGCTGTCTTGGATCTTGGCGTTAACATACTAAGTAAACGACAAAGAATCAAAAAGGAAATTTGATATTATCAAAAATGTAATCAAATAATACAAATGTAATTAAGCTGAAATGTTTCTATCTTACATCCAGTCCTCTGGGGGATTTAATTGGCTCAAGTCCGTTGCAACACAACAAAGTAAAAGGTCTCTCCTTAGTTACTGAATGTTGTTTGAAGCACAGCCCGAAAACTTTGGCAGGTAAGTAAACATCCCAATCAGCTGCATGCTCCTCTGTTAGATCACTGACCATCCTGTTAGAGGAGCAGAAATGTTAGAAATTCATTAACTTGATTTTAATAACAGTAATCTATGCAAGTTTCAAAGCATGTTGTACCTGTCAATCAGCTGCGGTGTGATTAAATCCACACTGCCTGTCTGCTCATGATAAACCACGAGAGCAGTCGTGTCCTTTAGGTGATCTTTCAGCTCACGATTAATCTAGTAAAGTTTAAAAAAACAGACAAAATGTGAGAAAACAGTTTGATAACAGTTTGTTATCAAACAAACTGTTTGATAACAGTTTGTTTTCCTTACATTAAGATGTAAGGAAAACCAGCATCATAATTAAATTATTCCATCCAGTGGCAACCCTAAGAGGTGGCAGAGGGGTGCCACGGTCCCACTTGAGAAATATTGGCCATCCCACTCCAAACAATCATATTCAGGTCAGAGAAATGTGTACAGGTATCTTGTTCAATCAAGACATAAAAGTATAACCCAATAAGTAAATACATCAATTTATAAAATTAAAAATAGAATACTTTTTTTTTTTTTTTTAGCTGTCCCCCTCTAAAATTTTTACTGGCTTGTTTTTTGGGCACTCTGTCCACATCTGAGTGTAGGGTATATTGGCATTGTTTCAGTAAGGCTACATTTCTGTATTAAAATCAATTCAAAATTAATAAACTACTCTGTAAGTAAAGACTTTATTTTATTTTACTGAGCTGCACTTTTACAAACTGTTCTTGTCACTGCAGCATGGAGCTTTCTACTCCATGCTGCAGTGACACCAGTTTAATGACACACACACTCACTCTGTGGACTACGTCATGAGGCAGCCGGGAGAGGATTCTCAGCGGATACCCGAAGTGTGCGATGATGTCGGCGATGTTCTTCGCTACGTCGGACGGGAGGCAGGACTGCATGGGGACGGCCTCCACCCACCTGGAGTAGAAGTCTGTCAGGGTTAAAATGTACCTGTGTCCATTCAGCGTCTGCGGCAGCGGCCCCCTGACGTCCAGACCCAGCCACTGCCACGCCCCTTTCACCTGGAACCATAACGTAACATGCAGTAGTGTCGGAAATAACAACTTTGAATTTCTGACCACCTTTTAAGTAATTATAGACTGAGAATACCTCTATAACATTGTCAGAGTCTTGATACTCTTCCTGTAGAAAGATTTCAATAGAATAATTAGAATAATTACAATTATACGCTATTTGTACAACACAAAATCTTATTTTTAAATATTTGCTGCTACTTACACTGAAATCGTCATCTGGAGCCCATTGGATATTCTGTTGATTCATATGAAAGAATAAAATTGGACAAGAAAAAATGTATTAGATGATCATACAGTACTTAAACCCACCATCATATCATAACATTATCAAAGGTGATCTATAATTCTTTATTGAGCAGGTTAGTGTAAACTCATTATTTACAGATGCAGCTTTGAAAAGCAGAAATTAAACCTTCTAGGCATCAAACAAGAATGCAGCAAATGGTTTCTGCATGATAAGTCATTAACAAAGCACTTGTCTTTTCCAGTAGCCATTGTACAGCACATACTGCGGTAAAAACAGCTGACCAAATGTACTGGAGCTCAGCTTGGGTTGCTAGGTCAGGAATTCCACTGCGGTTGCTAAGTAACGGCAGAATGCCTGTTGAATGTGACTCAACATTTGGAAGGTTTTTGAAAGGACCAATTTTCGAGACACCAAAAATATTAACTTTTTGCCAAAAAAAAAAAGAAAAAAAGATGGGTGCTTTATTAAAAAGTTTAGGCTGCTTTTAGAAGCAGTTGAGCCTCAAATGGAAATATAAAACATGCAAAATATGAATTTTACATCATAGTTCCCCTTTAAAGAGGGTAAAAATACACCTGTTCAATAACCAGGATGTAAAACTGCTAACCCACCTACCTGTGGCACGCAGTAATCTCCATGAAAGAATTGTGGAAATGAGTCGATCTTCCTCAGTCGCTCATCAACTATGATTCTCCATTTTTCAGTGTTTTTATGATCTTTATCTCTGATCATAAATACAAAAAAGTTTCACACATTAAACAGGTAAACATCCAAATATGTTGCAAAGAAACATGGATGTATCTGCAGCTGAAAAATTACTTCTAACGTGAAAAGTTCACCCCTTTCTGCTTGACTTGACACTGATACAGTGTAGGACTAATTTTTGACTACTAGTCTGACACTGTATTGATTAATTAATAGTTACTAATTGGATAACAGTTTAATAATTGGATGCCAAAAGAAGATTTGGTTTTATGGAATTCAAACTAGGTGAAGCTAAAAATGCCAGTTTAAGAGTTTTGTGTAGAACATATTTACAGATTAACCTTTTTTTATCCTAATTGCAAAATGTAGAAATATTTTTTACAATTTTGTCTTAAGTACTGCTCTGAACATGTCAACCTTTCAACAGAAGGCCTTTTTCAGAATCTATAACTTCAGCTAACGATTAATCAATTACTAAATTATTATTTGAATCATAGATTAATCGTTTCGCCGTAATGTAAATTACCTTAAATTTAACTCTACGACTTCAGTCAACTGACAAAATTTTTGTACATAATCTGAATCTATTGGTTGTAAACTTGTTTTAATTTGGAAATATATAAGAAAACTGAATGTTGATTTTTTAAATCAGAATTATAAAAATAAAAAAAATCACATCAGTCTTCACAAACTGAGTTTCTTCTATTTCAGTTAAAGGAAAGCTGATGCATTATTATGAGTTCTTCATAGAGTTACAAACCCTGTTTGCTGTTCGTCTCTCTGGTTGAGTTCTTTGTTTTTAACGCTGCTGACAGAAGGAGATGTTGCAGATGAAGCCGACTCTTTCTCTGAAGACTTGGCACTTATATTAGGCTGAATTCATACAGAAAAGAAGCAAATGAGCGCCCGGCGTTTTAAATATTTAGAGAACAATCACATTTTGGATAAAAACATTTAATGAACTTATTAGGATTTTACCTTATGTCTCCTACGTCCTCTGCCAGGAGAAACCTGCATAAAAGGTGATAAGATTTTTTCAAAAAGCCAGAATATAAAATATATTTAATTGAGTCCCTTCAAATTAGGAGATCTGAACACAAACCTTGTTTTTCTGAGTTTTGTCAAGAGGTGAAAATATGGTGGGAACCGCATCGTCTCGAAGAGTCACGCACTTCCCCGTTCTGTCGATGTACCGCTCCTCAAAATGACTGATGCAAAGTGCGGAGAAGCGAGTTGGAGCCCAGTCCTTCAGCTTCATGTTGGAGAGCCATTTCTTAAGCTTTCTGGGATTGTACAGCGGAAATCTGCAGTAACATGTCAAACATTAGATCAGAAAATAACTCACAGTTAAGGGAAATTTCAGTATTAATAAGCTTTGAAATGGGTCTCTAGTCCAGCTGTTCCCAAATGTTTTGACATTGGGAACATGCTACAAAATATATAAAAACTAACTTTTAGAATGTTTTCTTCTCGTTTTTATTCACCATTCAAGATATGAGGTTAGCACTTCTGCTAACCTCATATCTCCTGATTTTAGCTGGCAAGGAATTCAGTGGTTGAAAATTTTCTCATCAAGTAATAAATATATCATGACTTTATAAATCTGATGTTTGTCATATTACCTGAAAATAAAATTTTCCACCACAATCCCCTCTCTTAATTTAAAAATAAGTGTAATTAGCAGTCTTTTCGACAGCAGGGCTGTTCCTTTGGTCTTTTTCTGGACAGAAACTTTTATTTTGTGCTAGCCAAGTTAACTTGAGGAGCAAAGCAGCCAATCAGAAAGATTACCATGGCAAATAACATTTCAATAACTTATTTTACATAAGGTTTAATAATAATGATTTGTATTTTATAAAAAAGAAAATAGCATCTTAAATTCTTCAAACTTGGACTAGATTATTCTACACTAACAGCAAAATCGATAAAGTCAACTGAATACAGTTTACGCAAACAGCACGAATTCACAACAATAAACAAGTAATCTTAATTATGTCAACATACATTCCAATTTATCTTAGTTATCAGACAATTTATCAAGTTCAGTTCATTATTCAGACTTATTTAAAATGTTTCCCATCTAAAGATGCCAAGCAGAATGCAGCAATTCCACATAATGAGCATGTATGTGGGGGTAGTAGGAAAGTAACTCTCCTTTAACAGGAAGAAATCTCCAGCAGAACCAGAACCTGCCATGACAAAGTGAGAGATTTGAGCAGAATTATTCAAATCTAGTTTGTGATTTATGAAACTTTTATTTTATTTGTTAACTAAAGATCCATATGACTGTCACTTGTTTTTATTAAAAAAATATATACCTTTTGCATCTGAATCACATTAGAACTTGTCCTGTTCAAAAACTACAGTAGTTAGACTATTCTAATCTACTCCAAACAAATAGCAAAATACTTAAAACCAAATTTGAGATTTGTAAAACCTTTGTTTGATTTGTGAAATTTCAGGAAGGGGCAGTTTCAGTGGTGAAGTGGTTTTATTTTTGCACATTTCAAGCCTGTTGGTCTGGACTCGAACTAAAAAGGATTTTTTGAAGACATTAGCCGCTTTCTTTTTACTCAAAACTCAACAACACTCCACTTAAAACCCTAACAATATCTTTTTGCCTTTTCTTTTGGGATCTATTCGGATGTTGTCTCGATTCTGCACATTAATATAACGTTGGAAAACAACTTCTAGAACAAAATATTTAATGCTACGTATTATTATCATTATTAACTAGCATTACATCTCTAAGCTAGCTACCTGCTACTTATTCACGTATTCGTAAAAAACTCACTTGAAGAACTTAACATCCGGGTCTGTCGAGGTCTCGCAGTTGTAAGCACATTTATACCTTCCCATTTTTTACACCATAAAGATAATGTTCGAACTAAACTTAATGGTTTTAGAATTCTGGCATTTATAGAAAAGGATCAATGTTATCATTAAAGAATACGCGACATCCGGTTCGTATTTTCAAAATAATAACTCTATATTAATAGTCATCGGCAAAATAAATAGTGAAATATTTAAATGTTTTTCGGAAAATTCTAATACTAATTTCAGGAGGTATTTATATTTTAAATTAAGTAATACGCTTTAAAAAGTTCCTTAAATACAACTGGTTATTTTCTTTTTTTTTTAGCCTAACGGATGTTGGTAGGTAAACCTAAAACTTTACAACCGGATGTTACTGGGGGGGTTTTTCTTGTATTTTTTGTAACACTGCTACCTAGTGGCTAAAATATGATTTTTTTTTTGTTGTTTTTTGTTTTTTGACTGCACAGCGAAAATAATTATAAGCACCCGTGTGAATTAATTGAATACAAATGTAAACTCTTTTGAAATTTTATTTAGAGAATTTTTATGTTTAAAGTGAAATTTGCAACTGTAACAACAACAAAACAAAAAAACAAAACAAAAAAAAACCAATTTGCACTTTAATAACACTAACAATCAACAAACCTTTAGCATATTTTCTGTGAGTTTTGAATTGACTGGTTTCTGGGCATAAACTCGTTTTTTATAAGCTTAGCTTGAAATTTTAAAATACAATTATACAATTATTCTTACAACGGATTGCTCGAATTACTTTCAGGAAACTAAAAAAAATGATGGGTCCGCATCCGTTAGGATACCAGGAAACCCAACATGATTTCAAATTTGTGCATCCAATTCATTTGTAAACATGAGTTGTAAAATTATTCGAACGAAACATTAAAAAACACAAATAAAAAAATATTTTTATGCCTATGATTAAGATTAAATATATTTGTGGAGAAAGAAACTCACAGTTTAATTATTCTTTTTATTAAGAAATTATACAAAAATATTTACATTCTTCCACAATGTCTCAGAGCTGTTACATTTTCATTTTAAATGAATTATAAAACATTTAGAAATACAGACATTTAATAAAATAAAAAAGCAGCTCAGCTGTTCTTTGTTTTCCACTCCACTCGCCACTCATCCCAGTCCAACAAAGTCCTTTCTGTGTCCCATCCTGCAGCTTTAACACCTAAATATTACAGATTTATTAACAAATCACACTCACAGAAACACAAACTACAAGCTCAAACTTGTGTAAGCTCACCTTTGAGGAATGGAGAGAAATGTGCGTCCATCTGCTTCTGACTCTCGTGCAAAATTTCCCACAAATCTTAGATTAAGAATAAAAATGCAATGTGTATTTAATGAAGCACTGAAACAACTCTTGTGCAAATGCAGAGCAGAAAAGCTCACTCACTTTGCTGCGTTGATTTCAAAGCGGTTGGGCAACTCAGTATGTTGCTGACACATGCAGCCTGGCACATCGCTCTGATTTCATCACGAACTGATGCGTCTGTTCCCAAACAGACACAAATGCAGCCTGCAACAAGCAGAACAAGGTTGAAAAATATTTAAAATTTTGTAAATCGAAGAGTCATTCAGTGGAAAAAGGTAGAATACCGTTTCTGATTCCCAACAGGAAGGGCATGTTGTTTTCCTTTAAAGCCAAATTCAGTTCCTCTGGGCTACAAAAAAACACAAAATGAGTCAAAACAGAGTTAAAGTTTTAATCTGTGTTAGCAAAAATGATTTCTGGAGTTACCTCTGAGCAACATCCTGTAACCTGACGCCAAGTTTAACTGGTGTGGCTTTTCCAAACTCTGAGAAATATGAAAGAAATATTAATAACACAACAAGAACCACCTAAAAATCAAAACAAAAATATAAAGTTTTGACATACGGAGGAATACGGGTTCTCTCTGATTCGCCTCAGATGGACTCAGGATTCGTCTGTCCTTCAGATACTGCTGCATCACAATGGAAAGCCGCGCCTCGTTGAAGGTTTCCATGACAACCGAACGCACAGCTTTGTAGTTGGCAAAGAGGTGAAGGACAGTAAAAAGGAAGAAGAGGGAGACGGTCAGGCTGAAACACACAAAGTAAAGAATTATTCAACTTTTAAAAAGATAAAACGTGTATAAAATAACGTCAAAACTTACACTGGGTTATCAGTGACAAGAGGAATCAGTAACAGGCTGACCAGCAAACCAGCAAGATTGACCAAAGTCTCCTGCAGAAAACATGAGAGAAAACAAACTTTATTTATTATGTTACTCTATTTATGTAGATATTGTTGAAAACTTCATTCATTTTAGTAGCTCTATCATTAAAATACAACATTTAAGTTTAAAATATTACATCAGGCCAATAAAGAAATTTAACAAAAAGCCCATAATGACAGTAAATAAACAAATAAATAAGTGCTTAACACAAAGTATGACAGAAAATTTAAGAAATAAAATAAAAACTCTAATGAAAAAATAAAAAAGAGATGTAGGTTTAACCATATACACTGCAGGCCTTAAAAATATTTATTCATTAAGCCCATAGTGACAAAAAAAGAATTAAACAAAATACAAAACACTTGTGCTTAGCAAACCATATAACTACATTTTTAAAAAATAAAATAAAGAACTTAATTTAATGTAAAAATTAAAAAATGTAGCCTTACTGAAAATACTGCTGGTACCAAAGACACTTTTAAGCCCAGAGTGACAAAAAACATTATTTTAATTTTTTTTATTGTATATGAAAAGTATAAAAAAATAGGACACATGGAAATAAATTGATCCAAAAAATTGCTGCCTTTTCACAATGAAGTTGTTTTTTTTTTAACTCACCCAAAGTAAGTAAGACTTTCCAGCAGTGAGAGCTGGTTTACTGCATTTTGATTTCATCCTATCAGAACACGATTTACATTTTAATTCACATTTTGCCAAAGGGGAGATTACCTGACTGCCATCTTTGGCAGAGATATCCGCCATGTTGTCCCTGCGCGCCTGATGAACAGTGAGTGCAGCTCTGGTCGCTCCTCCGGCGACGCCAACAATAGACTGAAGAAAACAAAAACGGGTAAAGACAAAACAGATTTTATGTTTTAATCGGTAAATTCTGCAGGTTTATCTATAATGAAAACAAGTTTGTTTCTTGAGTCCCATTCGTGTCAGAAATTCCAGGATTCAGACAGAATGTTCTTTTGTTTTGAAAGCCCAAATAATCAGAAATATCTATATGGAGATTTAAGAACTGCAACAATAATAAAACATTTTGAGCAAATATCGATCTCACAGAACCTCAAACTAAGCAGATGCTTCTGTGGTGTAAATACTTTATTTTTACCTTGAATATTCCTGCAGTGCAAACTACCAAAGTGAAGCAGGCCGGAAAGTGGGGAGCCAAGATTTCCATGAACATTGCAATGTCGTTGAGAACATCAGCAAAAAGCCTGGAAAGGAATTACAACATTAAATCAATATGACAATGACAGCTATAATCATAGGAGAGCAGAAGTATATTAAATTTCATTTATACCTCCACTTTTTAGCCTCTGAGTCCAGCTTACTCCTGAAGTGTAGAAAAAATTATTTAAAGCATTAAAAAGATTTATTGAAGCTCCAAAAAACACAAATCATAACTGACCCTTTCCTCCAGGCAAAGAGGATTCTTCCCAACATCCCAGTTCCATCTGCAGATAACACACACTTTTAAATAATAAGACAGATTGATGACATGATTATTAAGTTATCTTTACAGTTGCTTATGTTAAAGTTGCACCTCGTAATAACCAGGTAACTGTGGCTGCAGCTACAGTTGCCTCCTGGTTTCCAACACCAACACCTCTGAGGGAAGCCTGAGTGGCCAGAGTCCCCGACAGAGAACTGGAGAAAGCCTGGAAATTAAAAAAAAAACTTCAATCTGGTAGCTCAGGATACCTACAACGGCATTGTAGATGGGGAAAAAAAGAGGAGTAAATTTCCACCGAAAAACTTTGAAAATGTTTAGATTAATCTTGGAAATTTTCACACACACAAAAAAAGGAAAATTTCTGAGTTTGAAAAGTTAAAAATTTGCTTGAAGAAAACCTCATACATTTTGAGATTAATCTCAGAAAAGATAAGAAACGTTTTCATTTCTAATTTTCAGAAATTCTTGAGAAAACTTGGAAATTTCTGAGTCTCAAAAATTAAAATTAAGAATTTTTTAATTTGAAGGTAGAAATTTCCTGATGTTATTTTCAAATTTTCTGAATATTTTGGCAGAAATTTAAACTTTTTTTTGTATCTATAACGACCCAAAAGTAGTCATAGGATCCTCTGTGTTGATGTAAATATTTACTGTACCTGAAGAGTATCCCAGAACTGGTACTGAAGATAATCACTGCTGACACTTTCTGGGTATCCTTGAGGCAGAAAGACGCTCTGAAACCAGCAGTTACAGCGTCAAAATCTTAGTTTTTATAAACTAAACGAACTAAAAAATATAAAAGACGCTTACTTTAAAGAGTTCAACAACTGAGTGGCTCCTTAACCCAGCTTCACTCCCATCCCTCGTCCTCTTCATCACTCCATCACTTACTGAATATTTCCAAGTCTGTCCGCTGCCGTATCTCTCAGTAGCTAACACCAAACCTCCGTTTTTATCCATTGTTGGTGTATTGGAGACACCAGTGTGAATTATAAAGATACTAAAATCTGTTAATAACAGGAATATGTAACATTTAATGTGATTTAGATGAAAGGAGAGTGTTTTGGTTCACTGTCGACGTGTCTTTCAATTCTTTCACGGTACTTCCGTGTTTACATCCGGGCTTGTTATTACTCAACTTCTCATTGGTGGATCTGGAAGGAAAGGCGGGGCTTAAAAAACACAAACTCAAGTTTTCCGTTGCATATTTAGGCTCAAGGGATCCATTTTACGACTATAACAATCCAAGATGATACATTTGATGCTTTTATCGACATCTATATTTATTGTGGTGTAATAATATTGTTTTATTAGCCAAATATAACACACTCAAATGTCGCTTAAACAAACTTACACTAGAAAGTCCGCTGTGTAGATTAAAAATGCGTTTAAGTTGACATCCTTTTTAAAAACGTTTGTATTTTTAATTTATTGCCCTTAATATTATGTTGTATGCCCGGCTGAGTATTTTTGCTTTTAGTTCTTTGGAAATTTAGAGTTTTAACAAATTTGTGACTTATGATGTTTAAATGAAAAATGTAAAAACTTCTACTGTTATTCTGCAAGTCACATTTATGGATTTTTTTATTAATTTTTCTCGTTAATTGTAAAAGTATAAACAAATTAATGTAGTACACAATAGGTATTTTAAAAATTTATTTAGGAATTTTCCCCTATGTTTTTTTTATTAATTGTTTATTTACTTGTAATTATTTTTCTGAGTTGAAACAGTGGCATTGCAATGAGGTGTAAAAAAATAAATAAATCATCTGTCTAACCATAAAACCAGGTTGTACTTCCTCAAAAATACTTGCTTCCCTCTCTACAGTGCTGTGGAAATAGTATTTCCCAGAATACAGAATTTTGTTCTGTTTTTTCTATTTTTCTCACACAAATATAAAATAAAATCAGAAAAGGACAACCTGACTATTTAGTTATTAAATCCGCATTCTTTAAGGGGCGAAACAAGTTATTTAAACGTCTTTGTGTAAAAAAAGTTAATGTCATCATTAATAGTCAGTCACACTGACACGCTGTTCAGAAGGGAGGTGATGCTTTATGTCTCTGTTTTATGACACCATTTTGATTTTGGATACATTTTTGCATTATTATGGATTATAAGATTAAGATAAGAATTTTGAGACGAAAGTCAAAATTCTGAAAAAAAAGAAAAAGATTTATAAGGGGAAAACAGTCAGAATTGTGAGTTTAAGGGATTTAAGTCAAAAATCTGAGAAAAGTAAAAATTCAGAGAAAAAATTAATTCTGAGGGAAAACAGTCAGAATTTTGAGATCAAAACTAGAATTTTGAGATTAACAGCAAAACTCTTGAAAAGTCAGAATTTTGAAAGTAATGTGAAAATTCTCAAAATAACGTCTGAATTTTGAAAGAAACAAATCTGAATTCTGAGAAGAAAAGTCAAAATCCAGAAATTAGTCAGATTTCATACAAATAAAATCTGAATTCTGAGGTGAAAAAAGGTCAGAAATCTGAGATTAAAATCTGAATTCCAAGAAATAAAGTCAGAATTTTGAGATTAAAGCCAGAATTTTATTTTACTTTTCTAAAAAGTCTGTATTTTGAGACCAACAGAGCTGTGGGGAAAAAGTCAGTGGCCCTAAACTGACTCCTCTGCGCGACTTTGAGGAATCTGGTCCTTCCGCTGCAATCATTAATGAGCAGGATGACTCTCCCTGCTGTTTACCCGATGAACAGCTGCGTAAAATGTCCTTTCTGTCATCACTGAGTCAACGGGGTGTGAATGTGTCTTATCTCTATAGGTTAGAGAGCAGAAGGAAGAAGAGAAACTAGGAAAATCTACCAGTTTCAGAGTGGAAAAACTCGCATCAGAGTGGGAAATGTTTAATTTTAAACCTCACTGAAGCAATCCGGAGAACTTTGTCTCACCTTAATGCGCTGCAAGTACCGACACACCTCGGCGGCTGCCTCAGGAATGTGAACCGGGTAGAACTGGGCTGTTAGTTCGCTTTTTTTTAATCACAGTCACTTTGCTTTATCACAAATACAGGAAGTAAAGGAAGACTCAAAGGGAGGGGAAAAAAGTGTGACAAGTGTACGTGGAGAGAAAAGTCTAGCCAAGAGGGCGTGGAGGGTTCACACAGTTTCAGTCCCGGTTCCGGTCATACCGTCGGAGGAGTCGATTGGTTTCACTAGTTGAGATTTTTACCCATTAGAAGACGGAGATCGGTTTTAACCGGCAGAAGGAATCGCTCAATCACCGATCCTGCTTTATTGATCTGATTATTGGACTTCAGAAGTGGATCCCTGTCAAAACTCACCAGGTTTGTGTTTTAATTCAATGTTTAAAAGGGGAATCAGATATTTTTTTAAAAAGGTCTCATTATAGTATATGTTTTCTGACACTTTAAAGGCGCACTAACAGACGATAAATACAGGAAATTGCAACGAGAAACAATTTGCTCCCTTAATGTGGCGCCCCTTTAATGCGACGCCCCTATACACCTGCTTTTTGTGCCACTGTAATGGAGTAATAAATCACCGCTGTATTTAAGATATACATTTGTTTTCTTCAGCAGAGAGAATCACCTCTCTGCTGAAGAAGAGAATAAAGCAGAAGAGAGGTCCTGCTTTATTGATCTGTTGATTGGACATCAGAAGGGGATTCCTGTCAAAAATCACCAGGTTTGTGTTTTAACTGGAACTTTAAATAGAAAATCAGATAATAATAATAATAATAATAATAATAATAATAATAATAATAATAAAACAGCCTGATTAGAGGAATGCTTAATCAGGGGCGCAACAATGTACTTTCTGACACATTTTAGATGTTAAATACTGAAATAAGAACTAATTCCTCCTCTGTTGCTTTGGCTCCACCATAATGCCGATTTATGTTTTCGCATCCACCTGAATAATGTGCAGTTGCGCCACTGGCCACTATAATGTGGTAATAAAAACATTGCTACATTTAAGGAAACCACGTTACCGACTCTCGTGACAAATGATTCACATGACTGTTTAATATTACACAAGTTCTGAAACATTTTCCTAAAACTAAAAACAAACAAACAGCGAAACACTGGCATTCCTTTGAGTCAGTGTCCGATTGAAGCACAGATTAAAGACTAACTTGAATTTCATGTTTTCAATTTTACCATGACAACATACCAGCCCAGCAGGCTGCTGTTTCATTCAAGTCTGTCCGCTTTTTTTGTTTGTTTCTTTGATCTTGTTGCAGTGCTTAGGTACTTTTATGTGACAAACCGAAACCTCCCTGACTTCAAAAACTCCCATGATCATTGAGCAACATGCTCAAAATTATCATGACTCGTTTCATTTGTTGCAGAAGACAATGAAATGCAACTTAAGCATATTGATCAGAGGGAATGACATGAAAAAAATCGACTGTTTAGGACAGGGGTCCCCGAACTATTTCCTGTGAGGGCCACATAACTTTTCCCTTCTCTGGTGGGGGGCGAGTCAGTTTGTAACAGAAAAAGTGTGACGATTGCAGGAGCCTAAATGTAAAAATGTATTGTTTCCCAGAAAGCACAATCAAATAACCCTCTCTGGGTTCTTCACAGAAAAAATCCAGGAAATAACACTATTTATGAGATAAATACTGTATTTTCCGGACTATAAGCCTCAGATATCTCTGCCGCTCCAGGTTTTCCACAGCGATGCAGCAGCAGCAGAGGGGCGGACACCCAAAATCTGAGTCATAACAGGTCAATTGAATATCACATTTATTACGGTTGAAAAAGAAAAAGTTGCCAAGTTTAGATTTAACTGAACTGATTACGGAAGTTTCCGAACGGAAACTGTAACAGTGAAAGTGCTGATCCTTCATGTCTGCTACTAGCATGTGCTAAATGAAAATGGGCACCTTCTTCTTCTTAAGATTTCAAAGGCAGCTTGCATCCTTTATTGTTGCAATACTGCCATCTACTGGATCCTAATATCTATACCTCAAATTCTCATAATGATCCCAGTATTATTTAAAAAAACGAAAAATCTTCTTTTCCCCCTTAATGCTATTTAACTGATCAACAACATTCTCAAATTTCCATTACCTATTGAAACCTAATTCTGTTTTAATGGGTGCTTTCTTCTTTTATTTCCAATTTTGACTTCCAATGATTCACTTCCTGCTAAAGAGCCCCCTGGTGGTTGAAGAAAAATCTTCATATAAGCCGCATCAGACTATAAGCAGCAAGGTTCAAAGCTTAGGAAAAAAGTAGCGGCTTATAGTCCGGAAAATACGGTATATGAAAAAAAATCTAAATGCTCTTTGGTATTGTTCAGTGGGCCGGACCAAATGTGGAGGCGGGCCGTAGTTTGGGGACCACTGGTTTAGGAGAATTACTATATGCCAGTGTAAATGAAAAACTTGTCTTGTTTTGCAGATATGTCGCAGGAAGATATAAAGATAGATGTGCCACTGAATTCCGTACCTGGCTCAGCTGAAGATCACAATACAATGGACCACAGCAAAGAAAGTATGGACGAAGATAAAATAAACAACCACAGGAAACTGGCCATTTGCAGCATCATCTGCGGTTGCTCCTGTGTGGGATACAAAGCACTGGAAAATTCATTCCAGGTACTCCTCATTTGGGTTCATTTCTACATTTTAAATCCAGTTTGTGTTGGTTTCGGTTTCTCTATGCAGGATGTTCACAGAAGTTATTGCAATAAACTATAATATTGTCATTTTCAGACCATTTTCAACTGCATTACTACTAATAATGCAGCATGTAACTTTTATAAGAGATATTTTTTACATATTTGTTGAAACTATCTCTGGGCTGTCACAGTTTAGTATCAGAGAGATAATCTATGAAAATAAATCAAGATCCTCGCCATTTTAAGACTGAAATTTGTGCTTATTCCTTTCACAAAATAGTTCAAGCTCAGTGAATTAGATCTGTAAACTCTAACTAAATGCCATTCCCACTCTAGGTTTTGTCTTTTCCATCACAGTTTGTAGCATTTACTGTGAAATTGTGGGAGAAGAACTGAAGGCTTCAATGTACCGTTTTCTTCTCAAGGCTCCCACAACAGTAGCATTGTTTATTACAACTGTTTATAATTATGTAAGAAGATAAAAGTAATTTAGTTCATTTTTGTAGTGATTGGGGTTCATATCTTACATGAAATGTAAATGTGAAAAAATCGTCCTTTTTCTCATTTTATTTGTTTTATTTATTTTTAATATTTAAAATGTCTTCCAGTTCCAGTGTTAAATATTAGAAATGAAAGTTTATTGATCTTTTGGAGAATGTACTTGGTTATTATACCATTATTACCATTTTATTACTTGAAAATAGTCTCAAAACAACATCACTTATCGTAATAACAATTTATCGTCCAGCAAAACTTTTTATCGTGACTGTTGTGAAAGTTAAGTCAAAGTCAAGTCCAAGTTTACTTATACAGCACATTCACAACCCCAGCTGACTGCTTCACAATATCTACAGCACCGTAGATATAAAAAATAAAAAACAAAATTGAATTTGATAAAAACATGTTGATGAAATTGACACTAAAATATTGATAATAGGACAGAAAAGTTACAGAAATTTCTCATAAATTTGGATCAATTAAGTACTACAAATATTTAAAACGCCACTTTCACGTCCCTGCAATTTGAAATTGTCCCAAATTCAAATCTGCCTGGGCCCCAAAAAGGCTTGGACCGGCCCTGCTGGGTGTCTTAAACAGCTTTTGGTTACTAATCCTGTTTTTCTTTTTCCTCAGGTTGACCAACAGAAGAACAGAGAACAAAAGCTAAAGTATTCAAAAGAGGCGAAAAAGTACGGCATAATCTCCATTGTCACGTTGTTCGGGATCCTTATCTTAATTCCTGTGCTGCTAGTTTTCGTCTCATATCTTCTGACATTGAAGGACTAAATGACTTCGGCAGAAAAACAAAAACAAAACGATTCTGTGAACAACTTTGTATTTTATGGAGCAAAGTAACAAAAACAAAGCTGTGATGATTATCATTAGAAGTTACAACCTCTACTTTTATCTCTCCAGTATTCAACGGAAACAAAACGGACGGCTTTCATGTTTTTATACCCTGTGATATTTAACATACAGACGGATTCATAAAAAAAACAACTAAAATCCAGCATTGCCTTTAAATTTGACACAATTTGAAAAGTTTAACCTCTCCTGAAGATTTCCACACATTCAGAAAAACTGAATACTTGGATGTTTATTAATCAGGTTCAATTAGTGGAAATCATAAAGAGAGACAAAATAAACTTTCAAAAGCATCTTTAAATACAGCTCTGTAACAACTCATTCCTGAATATAGTTTATTTAAAAAATTTGTGAATTGTTACCGTATATACTAAAATCACAAATACAAGAGTAGATAAAACATTTTGGGCTTTGAGAAATAAAAACAAATGGCATAGCGGTGATTATGGCAGTGCTTCAAAATGACATTATCTTGGCATTATTGCATTGTTACTTTACCTGAATTTTTTTATTAAATGTATACATGTACTGTACTTTTATACAAACGATATATTTTATAATAAAACATGTTTTCAAACATCAAGTTGGCTGATTAATTCTCACAAAAGTTTTACAGTTAAGGCAACCTCATTTACAGCAACAAACAGCTACAGTTTAATGTACTTATGTACACAAAAACATGTATAAACTTGGTCGTTGACACGCCCACTTTTCCATGCACTTCAGTGGGAAAAACAAGAAGAGGCCATAGGTGGGAAAATTCAAACCCAAATAATTGATCGGTTTCCACCCTGAGCTGAGTAAAGCGAAGTCCAAGTGCTGGAAACTTATTTGATTGTACATAAAAAATAAAAAAAACATATTTACAAACAAAGTTTATTGTAAATACAAATCTCTCGCTGGCATCTTTAAAAGTTATACATATCTAGAGCCTTTAATAGAGAAACAAATAGCTGCCATTATAACTCAAAGATGCTGCAAGGAGATGAATACTTCAGTTCAGAACAAGCCAGAGATCAGAACCATCAAAAGACGAGTGATAATACTGTACAGAACATCAAGGAGAATTTGTTTTATTCATTGTGGGAGCTTTACCAATACGAGCAGTCTGACTGTAGAATAAATAAAACAATCTGCACAAATGTGTATAAATAACTTCTCCAAGTCGACATTTTTGTGCTATAATGTACATTTCTTCAGGCTGCAGGCTACAAATGCTACAGATTTATTTAACTGGAGTTTTTCCACAACATTTCAACACGGACCGGCGCGACATTACGTCATGATCGCACTTACAGGAACAGCATTGTCCGTTTCTCTTTCCTCGCTCTGATCGTGGATCAGCCACAGATTCAACTCGTCCAGCTTGGAGCACAGCAGGGAGTCCACATCCTGGACGCTGAGGGACGGCTCGTCTTTGGGGAAGCCGCCTCGTCTCGGCCTGGATGAGGACGGGCCCGTCTTCCCAACGCCGACCAGAGGTTTCTTTGGCTTTCTGGCCTCGCCCACTTCTAGGAACTCCAAAAACCGTTTGACACGCCTCGGGCCGAACCAGGACTCGGACCCATTCTTGCGGTTGAGCGGCACCTCAAAAATGGTTTCCAGGCGGCTGAAAGACAAATCAGTTGATGGCATTAGGACTGAAACTAACTATTACTTTAGTAATTGATTATTCTAAAAATTATTCTGACGATTAATCAATTAGTCTGACGATTAATTGACTGTGACAATTATTCTGACGATTAATTGATTAATCTGACGATTAATTGACTATTCTATCAGCTTAAATGTCTTTGATCAAACAAAAACAGAAGCAAATTTCAGTCACATTTAAAAGTTTTAGATGTCAGAAAACAAAAAGCAACCAGATTTATCCGTTTGCACAACTAAACGTGACGGGAAAGTCCAACCATCATGTTTCTCAGAGTTGATTTTAAAGAGACCAGTCCATACATTTGAAGTTTTAAGGCTAAATATTCTAAAAAATAATTTTATCCAATTAATCATCAGAATCAATTGATTAATCATTTACTAAAATAATAGTTACTTGCTCATTTTAGTGGCATTTAGGAAATAGAAATAAGTTTGACAATTATAACTGACATAAAAACAGGAGATGTTTGATCTGATTTAACTTGAGAGAAAATAAAAATGGTTTCAACTGTCAAACATACAACACTAAGGAAAAAGGCAATCAAAACCAATCCAGCCCCTCATGAAAAAGCAATTATCCTGTAAATCCAACAACTGCATGAGTCACTCTTGGCAGCAAAAACTGCCTTCATGAATCTGAGATAAGTGGAGATGAATTACATCACCATGAAAGAATCAGTCACTACAGCTGCTCCTCGTGTTAAAAATAGGTTATTATGCGAGTAATTATACAACACAAACACGCTGCTTATGTGCCATTATGTCTGTGGTGAATATATGAGACAGATTAGACTGGCACTTATCAGCTGCTCTTCCTTAAGCTGCTATCATCAGAGGGAGTTGCCTTCAGCAGCACTTCTGTGTAGTTACTTTCTGTTATTTATTAGACAATACATAAAAACACACCCACCCATGACGACGAGCTGCCAGCAGTCTGCTCAGAAAGGCAACATGCTCAAAGAGCAGATCAGGAGTTATTTAAACAGATGACTCTGGTGCGGTTCTGGCTCGTCGCTGCACAAACACGCCACAGAGAGCTATAAATACTGCGGTTTTTCCGCTCCAAAGAAGACATGGACGGGTCATTGAAGATGCACATTAAAAGGTGATCAATTATTCTTCCTTGAACAGGTTAGGATAGGTCTACGCAAAACATGTTCATTTCATTTTTGCACTAAATCATTCTTAGATCATTAAAATTGAGTCTGTTCAGTTCACAATCAGCTGTTGTAACATCTTCTTTAAATCTGCTGCTGGCCACGCCCCTAAAATCAGCGTTTACACTTGCAGGTAAAAATGGCTGCAAACAGATGCGCAATTATACAACTGTACATCTTAGAAAAGCAGAAGTGGAGCCTCCTGCATAACCAACAAGAATACAGCGCATAAAGCGGTAAAACCAGCTGACCAAACATGCTGGAGCTCCCCTTCGGTTGCTAGGTAACGGCGCTAGGCGTGGTGTTGTTGCTAAGTAACGTCAAATGTGACTTAATAATCTGGAAGTTTTTCAAACGGCTCATTTTCCAGACACCAAAAACATTAGCTTATTGAAAAAAAAAAAACGTCTGTGTTTTTTTTAAGTGCTTTGGTTGTTTTTAGAAGCAGTTAAGAGTCAAATGGAAATAAAACAACATACAAGATGTGAATTTAGCAAAATATCCCCTTTAAGTGTCGTCACTGGATTAATGTTTTCTATGTAAAAACACAAAACAAACATGATTTGTTCTTACCTTTCCGGGGGTTTGCTGAAATTCTTATTGGTGTAAATTTCTTCCAAACTAAAGTCTTTCTTCTTCACCCTGATGAGACACAGAAAGAGAACAATCAACATAAATCATGATTTATTTTAAACCCAAAGCTTCTCAGGGAGCCACTGTTCAACTTTGTTTGCATACTGTGGCATTAAGGTACTTTATTCTGCTAAATTGTCAGAAAATAAAAGATTCTTTTGGACGTAAATGCTGAAGTCAAATCAACAGCATAAAGTGGCAGTCTGGTTCTGAACAAAAAACAAAATGGCACCAATAAATGATCTGTTGGCAAACTATGAAATGGCTGATAGGAACAGGTATCTAATCAGATGCCTGACCCACATGTACAGTAATAAAAACTGTTGCTCAAAGAGAATTAAATCGTTAAAAATGAATGAAAACTTTGTTGGAATTGACTCAAAAAATGTAAAGCTCATTTTAGAAAAATTGTACGCAACAAAACTATAATAATGTGTGTGAATCAACTTATTTCTGTAAAATGCGGGTCGTTCAGCGTTTCTACGTACCGGACTGGTTTGGGCAGACCCATAGGTGTCAGGTTGGTCTGAGGTTTTGGCAACGTTTTCCGAATCCGGATGGACGAAACCTTTTTTTGTTCTTCATGTTTCTTGACAACCTTTAACAAAAACATCCCATTTATACGACCTGCAGAAGGGAGTTGTGACCCAATCAAACACTCCTACACAAATGTTTCACACCTTACTGCTACTTTAGATGATTTTATGACCCTGAAGTAAAATCCAGCTACCTAAATAGGATCTTGGAAACATTTATGTCCTTTAGATGAAGCCATCGTTTACAGACAAGCTGTAAAGGATCGAATGTTTTCCTTGTATCTTTTTCTTGACATATTAAGACAAATTTTTAACTTTTGGCCACAATTCCATAATAAAATGTTTAAAAGATAATATTTAAAAATAAATAAATAAAAATCACAATATGCACATTAAAACATGGTAATGACAGCAGCATGTTCTGAGCTTACCCTTAGACTTTAGGGGAAAAATTATTAATAGATTTAAATTAAAGTCACTTTTCACATAAAACCTTCAGCTAGAAAGTTAAAAATAAGGTGAGAAAAAAAATATGTTGAGGAATTTAATCAGTTATTTTAAAATAAATGTTTTCCATTTTTAAAATTTTCTCATTTCTTTATGTCACAAAATCCTGACATTTTAGCAACAGTGTGAAAACTTTTCAGAGCCTGTCATTAAGGCTGAAACGATTAATCAGATGAATCACGATTAATCAATTATTGAAATAATCGTCAACTAATTTAGTGTTAGATTAATTGTTAACTGAAGCACACAGACTAAAAAAAGCCATTTGCTGAAAAAACAACATATTTATGACAGTAATTAAGCCAAAACTGTACAATAAATATATACATTTTCCATTAACGATAAAAAACAACTTTGTTTTGTCCTCTTAAGTAATCTACAGGTCACTTCTACACTGAATTGATGTTAGTCAGCAGAAAGTGCAGAGATTTCACATTTGAAATTAATTTTAGCTGCTAATTATCAAGAATACACTAAAATGCTGTGTTGTTGCATTTTATGCAATACAATATTTTCTCATTTAAGAAAGGAATTAAATTTATTTATTTAAATATTTTTAACATAATCCAAATATTATCCAAAACAGTCTGCAGAATGTGCCAAGTTTTTTAAATCCAATTAATCTAAATAATCAATAGATTAGTCAATAACTAAAATAATTGAGAGTTTCAGCCTTACTTGTTAGTATTCAAGTTTAAAAAAAAAAAAACATACATACTCTAATTTCAGAGTCAGACAGAGCTTTCTCCTCTCTCAGCCCGGCGTCTTCAAACTCCTGACTGGAGGAGCTGGTGTCTTCGCCATCATCCTCCTCTTCGCTCTGCTGCCTTCTCGCCGCCTCGTACGGCGCCGGATTCTCACTTGAAAGAGTCCAGAGTCAATATCAGAACAGAACGGGTTCTACACTTCAAAAACAACTTCTTATTCCAAGTATTTTTGTCTAGTTTCTAGTGCAAATACCTTATTACACTTGGAAATAAGACAAAGCTAACCTTACATGCAACTTTTCAGCAAGATTTAGAAGCTTGTTTGGAAATTGCCTATTTTGAGTGTTTCTGTACTTTCACTTGGGTTTCTACTGCGTCCAAAAAATAACCCAAGTGCTTAAGAAAATCCACCCATCTGTTTTTGGGCAATAAGTTCATGTTTTTTTTGTGTGTGTGTCTGGAAAATGAGCCGTTTCAAAAACTTCTGGAATGTAAAGTCACAAATCAGCAGTCACTGCCCCGTTACCTAGCAACCCCAGCAGAATTCCGCCAGTTACCTAGCAACCCCAGGGGAATTCTGCCCGTTACCTAGCAACCCCAGCAGAATTCCACCCATTACCTAGCAACCTCAGAGGAATTGTGCCCGTTACCTAGCAACCCAAGTGGAGGTCCACCTAGTCTTACTGATATTATTTCATTTTAAAGTGACAAGAAGTTGTAATTCAAAAGGAGCTCAAAATAGGCAGAACTGAGCAGACTGAAATCTCATTCATAATAAGAATAATTTTGTACAAAAAAAATTAGAAACATGTTTGTATAGCCATAAACCTGTTCAAGGAAGCATAATAAGTCACTTTTAAGTCAGTAATTCTTTAATATTGATGAAAAATATTAGTTTTGCCTATAACATGGGAAAAATGTCTTGCTATAAGAGAAACTAGCACTTTTTCATCAATATTTGGGAATTAATGACTCATACATCTTGCTGAAAATTTACTTTTGTGTCATTTCAAGTGTACTAAGATATTTGATTAGAATCCAGAGTGAAAATATTTGGTAAAATTTGGTATTTTTGCAGTGGGGAGACTAGAAAACGTCCTCACCTGGGATCCAAGGAAGCAGAACTAGATCCTAAAGTGAAACCTGGGGAGTGCCAAGCGGTGGAGCAGGAAGAGGAAGGGGGCGGCGAGGGAACTCGACTGGAAGTGCCGGCGTTGGCAGAAGTTGCCCTGCAGTCAGATTTCTTGGAAAGGAAAGCGAGAGGGCTTGAAAGGAAACAGGAGGCGAGAGCAGTGAGGGAGCTGCAGGGAGAATGTACGTGAGCAGGTGAAAGGTTGTGGGTCATGGGGTCATAGGAAGCAGATCTTCTGGACGGATACACCTCCTTCCGAAGACAGAGAGGGGCGATCTCCCTCTCCACCTCCACGCTGCACACCGTGTGTCGGCGCGCCCGCCGCAGCGACCTCTGAGCGTGGGAGGTCAAGTTACCATGGTGATGGTGCGTAGAGTGCGTCCGGTGGTGCGGCGAATGCGGAGGGGAAACCCAGGGCGAGTCGTCGTGATGGAGGATGAGAACGTCTGGGCATGAGTAGCTGCGCGACAGTCGCCTGGAGACGTTGGTTTCTGAAGAGCGCATGCGCGTTGCAGCCAGGTCTGCGTCCTCCACTGTGACGGACCGGGACCCCTCCTCAGTTTTACACATCCTGCTATGCAGAACCCGGCATCTCCTCCTTTGGGGATCTTTCCTCCTTCGCCTCGCGTCAGCAAGCCTGATGCTCGGCCTCAGACTACAGTTACCGATTTCAGAGGCTTTGAGAAAAGTCTCGCCCGTCATGGCAGCAGAACTCCTCTGTTCATTTTCCATAACGGATTTATCTTCCTCGTTCAAGAGTCCAGAATCGACCAGAGGAAGATGGGGATCACTTCCAAAAATAATTTTGTCCGTGGAGATTTTACCTCTGCCATTTTTTGACTGGCTCTCTTTGGTTTTCTCTTGCTCTTCGGCTAACACTGAGAACTTAACGGCGCTCCTCAGGCTGTTCCTGAGTCTCTTGGACGGCTGGTTCGCTCCTCCGGTTGATGCGTCTTCACTTTTAAAACCCATGCTCATCGGTTCCAGCCCATCATGCGACGAGGCAGACACCAAACTGCTCTCCACTTCTAAACTCGTGTGATTTGGCGATTTGCGTTTTAATTGTTTCTTATTTGCGTTCCCACACTTGGTTACGTGTGGGATTTCTTTTTCATCAGAACGGACAAGAACTAAAGACAACCGCTTCTTCGCTGATTGTTCTGCAATCGGGTTAGGCACGGTAGTTTCCACATCCATAAGATTATCATCGCTGGATATAATCGGGAGCCGTTTGCAGGAACTACTGGGCTTGGCTCTTTTGCACTTTGAATTGTTCTGCGACTCACTGCTGCTTTTCTCCAGGCAACCCTTTCTGTCCTGTCCACTTTTTGCTTTTGTGGTCGCTCTTGTCGATGCCACCTGCCTTTTATTATCCTGTTTCATCGTCTCATCTGCGCCTCTCTTTCTCTGCGTTCTTGGACCCTTTATCACGTCGCCTCCTGAAGCCATGCTCATCTTCCTCTTCACATCGTCTTGGGAAACACAGTTCGGCTTCAGCCCCCTCTTTGCTCTTGCAAACTTTGACACCAAACACATCTCGGGGATTTGTTGGCACTCCATCTGTTCTGCATCAAAAGAAGGCTTCAGTGGACTTTTGTTTGTGGCGAGGCCGTCGAGCTGAAGTTGATTTCTGTCTTTAATTTCAACCAACTCGTATCCGTTTCCCGTCTCTCGCCTTGAGAGTGGCTTTACGCTGGACAGCTTGCCTTTGTGGCCCTCCACAGCGGTGTAAACGTTTAGGTCTGACTCATGCGAGGCACTTTTACGTAACAGGAAAGAGGAGCCAGACGGTTCGCCGGCTTCTTCGGAAGCAACACAAACCAAAGGCACGACGTCAGGCAAGTTTTCATCTCCCCCACTTATTGCACATTGAAAACCGCCTGTAGTCCTGCAAACTGATTCATTAAACTGCAGTTTTTTAGATTTTGTGGGTGCGGTGCTTATCTCACTTTTTGTTTCCACAGAGTCAACAAGACTTTGTGCTTCTGTCTGAAATTTATCGCCTTTCTCCGATGCGTCGACGTCAGTCGCGCCATCTGCCTCGAACATGTCGTCCGCGGTCAGAGGACTGGTGGCTCTGAAGAGCTTAACAGGAGTCATGACGATCTCAGTGAAGCTAGCCATCTTTGATTTTAGGGACTGAAAGAACGGGCCGATCACCCATCCCTTCGAGACCGAGGCGTCTTCACCGAGGTCGCCGCCAGCGAAATCCTCACATGCGTCCATTTCAGGTAACTCCTGGCATGCGTCCATTTCAGGTAACTCCTGGCATGCGTCCATTTCAGGTAACTCCTGGCATGCGTCCATTTCAGGTAACTCCTGGCATGCGTCCATTTCAGGTTTGGTATCGTCAGGGTTTCGCATCGTCTGCTCTACAAATGGTTCGTCCAAAGGAGAGACATTGTTCTCGCTCTCTGTGCTTTTTGAGTTTTTCCACCTAGAGAATGACGTAGAAAAGAAGTATGGCTGAAAAAAATGTATTATTGAAATAATCACCAACTAATTCAGTAATCAAATATCGTTAATTGGAGTATACCAACTAAAGTATGTCAGAAAAACTCAATTCAGTAACTAAGCCAAAGCTGTGCAAAAAGTCCAAGTAGTTGAATGGAGAATCTGCAGAATGTGCGGTTTTCATCTAATTACTTGGTTAATTATCAGATTAAAATAATTGTTAGCTGCAGCTCTAGAAAAAAGACGACTCTTGCTTTGAAAACAACACATTTCCATTCAGTAAACTTGTAAATATTTTCCCCGGCTTCAGAAAAAACAAACATTTTTCAAGAGGAAAAGCACAGACATGTAGGCTGAAGAAAGTTGTAATTCACACTTACTCGTTTTGGTGCTCTGCTGTAAATCTGTTTGAAAACCCAACCTGCAAATAAATACACATTTACACAACAGTTTGTTGGTTTAATTGCAACAAAAACACATTTAACCTGCCAGGGATTCGCTTACATGTGCATGAATGTTCCCACAACTTTGTTGATTTCTAAAAGTGAATATTTGTGCAGAAGCTTAAACTTGTTGAGGCTCAAACGTAAAGACAGACACAGCGATATTTTAATGAACGTTCCCTTACACAAACACAAGTTAAAACCCAGTTTAAGTGAACAAAGCGGGCTAACGTTTCTCTCCTAGATCAGCAGTTTCCAGTTGATCCCAGGATTGAGGGAGATTGCTTGGATCAGACGGTGCAAAACTTGGTACGACAAAGATTAAGATCTGTGATTAACATATTTAAGTCCAAATTACTTATTTGCTAATGAATTTAAAACATTTTAAGGCCTTGTTTTTAGATACATGAATTTCAGACTTTTTAAGGATGTGTGTGTAAAACACGCATAGTTTCTCTAATACGTGCAAGAAACCTTTGTTTTGGTTTAGATTAAAAAAGTGTTATGAAATCAGCTTCTTATAAAGAAAAAGAACGTAAAACTGGGAGTCAGAAAAGCCGTTTAAATTAAGGGTTGCACCAACTACTTGATTCTTTGCTCTGCAATCAGTATGGTTGTTTTGAGACCATTTTCAAGTAATATAATGGTAAAAATGGCAAATTAATTCAAGAACACATTCTCGAAGGTAAACTTTAACTTCTAATGACCTGGAAGACATGGTTAATGTCCAAAATAAACAAAAATCAACAAATGAAATTAATTATTATCTATGTCAGCAAACTTGTCCTTAAAAACGGGCTAGTTGAGATTAACTGAAGACTTTTGTCATCCAGTTTTAGAGAAAAACAGAGAAAACAATAAATTATGCAAATGGAAATGATTGAGCTTGTTTTATTTTATCATGTTATTAATTAATTTACTGTGACAAGGCTAAAATTAAACATTTAGCATTCAAATAAATTTCCAGCAAACATTATTGCTTACTACATTTTTAAAACAAATATTTTAACTTCATGCTTTGTGGTAGAAAATTAAAATTAAATTTGGTTTACACGTTTTTTTTTTTTTTTTTTTTATTAAAACCTTTTCGAGGTTTGAAGTTTGGGACTTTCGGGTTATACTATAAAAACAAATGTTGCCTTACTTAGAGAACATCTACAACAAATTAAAAGTTTTGCACCAAATTCTTTGCTTCGAAACCCACCGGGAAATTTCCTGAACGAGGAAATGAAGTCAACGAATGTGCAATTGACTGTGTAATGTCATGAGTCTGTTAGTAGGTCAAATAAGACACTAGATTGGTTGTTTATGCTGGATGCAGCAGACCGTGAAGGAGGATTAAATCACTTCATTAACCCTCACTCCTCCTAATCTGCACACCAGCACAACACAGCTTTTATAAAAGACAAATTAAGAACATTTAACACTTTAACTCGACCAGATTGGTTCCAAATCAGCTGATTCTGTTAAAACCATATGAAACCAAGGAAAGAAAGCTAACCTTGTTTGGTTCCTCATGAAGACGTGTTCTTCCTCCTCTCTGCAGATTTGACTGTGATGCTTGTACCTACACAGCATGAGAGCAGAAATGCTTAAGTAGAAGAAGTTTATTTTATTTTTTAAGTAAGGTAATCGACGTACCATGTTTGGCGCTTCTCTTTGCCTCTTTGTGGAGGACAGATTCGGTCCAGATTGTCTCTGGGCAGCCTGGATGTCTGCGCAGTCCAGCTTTTTTGGGGTTCTGGCTCTGATGTCGTGGATGCGGCCGCTCCTCCGGTGTCCAGACGGTCCATCATGAGCACAGCTAAAAGCACAATTAAGAACACAGCTTTCTTTATCGCAAAGAAGAAAAAATAAGTAAAAATACTTAAAAAAAACACAAAAAAAACAAACAAGAACTGCTAAGAAGAAAGCAGCAGGTGAAGCAGCAACCATACCTGGGGGTGACGGAGGAAAGGGGGAGGAGAGGTGACGGAGGGTCGCTGAGGGGAGGTGCACTACACACGGGAATTGGGGGAATAGCATCTTCATCCATTGGACAAACTACTTGGGAGAGCGAGTCAGAGGGGAAAGTCAACATCCCATTTGCTCTCTTTCACTCAGCGTCTATCTCCTTTTCCTGCAGGTCTCTGCAAATCACGTGGGACGGAAACAAAGCAAACGGAAAAAAAACATGCAGGGCATCACATTTGAACAAAAAATAAATAAATAGTCCAAGACTGCGGAGTTGATGCTTACTTTTCTTAAAGCAGGGATGGCAAGTTTATTCTGAAATCAAAACAGAAGAATATACTTTATATAAACTGTAAAATTTCATGTACAACTTAAAGAAAAAGGACATTAAGAAAATTAATAATTAAAAAAAGTCTAGTTTAATACATTGTCAATTTTTTTTTATGCTGTACAACTTCAAAGATTTTCTCTTAAGGTCAGAAAGTTGTTATGATGCGTAACCGTGGCAACAGGGTATCGTTTTCAAATTCAAAAATACTTTAATGATCCTGAAGAGAAATGAAATGTAACTCATAACTTAAAATCCTTTAAAGAGTTATTGTAGCTAGTGATGGGTGTGGGTACGAATGCTCTCCTGTAGAGGTCTGTATAACAGCGAATTTGAAGAAGCCTCTGACTGAAGACACACTCTTTTTCTAAGGGTTGTCCATAATTTTCTTGATTTTATGTAAAGTCCTTACATAATTAGGATGATTAGAATCTCAAAAGCTTTAAATAACTCCTGAACTACGACTCTGAAAGGCAGGCTAACCGTTGTGACCCAACTGCAGCAATAAAAGACTACAACAATGGATTTCTCTCAGCTTCATGCCTTTAACATGTCCACAAAAACCGAACAGTAATTTGAACAACATCTGAGATTTAAAGAGACACAAACCATTACAAGTACAAATAATTTATACCTGCAATAGCAGACATGTTTTGTTTTGAACTGCAGATTTCTGAGCGTGTTCAACACCAACAAAAACTTTGAAAATCTGAGAATCTACCGTAAAAGTGTCACTCTTCTGCCTCATTGAAAGCAACCCTTCAAAAAAACATAAATACATAAATAAAAATAGCGTCTCCAGTCAGAGGACTCTTCTAATTTGTTGTAATACAGACTGCTGCAGGAGACCTTACCTGCCCACAGCCATCAACATCTACAATAACCCTTTCAATGTTGTTACAACACCTAATTTTCCTATGAGTTCAATAAAACGCAAGTACACATTAAATATGAAATAAAACCGACCAAATTAAATTAACATAGGAATTTAAAATTAGCCGACGAGTGCCCTAATTTTTTAAGCATATCTTAATTGCTCAAATGATACTAAAATTACATTTAAAGACTTTTTCAAAAGGCTTTTACAAACTTTTCTTAAGCATATCTTTATTTTTGGTGTTTAAA
Source organism: Poecilia formosa (assembly GCF_000485575.1). NCBI lineage: Eukaryota > Metazoa > Chordata > Actinopteri > Cyprinodontiformes > Poeciliidae > Poecilia > Poecilia formosa. The sequence goes on from NW_006800073.1 coordinate 1,446,498, forward strand.
ATTAAAGTTTATTCCAACTCTTTGTGTTTTATTGTTTTTAAGTGACCTACGATACACCGGGATAGAGAGGAAAAGTTATCAGCATCTAGCAACCGCATGGCGGTTCTAAACACCTCAATTATACTTCAATAAAACTGCGTGAATAGCACAAACAGCTTGGTACCGCAACATTTCAGTGAGACTTTTAAGTAAAACCGAACCGGTGGTCTGATCAAAATGGAGCGTCGTTTAATTGCTGGAAGGAATGTTCTTCATTTCAAACTTTTATTAGCAAGCCAAAATAACTCGATACTCCTACGAACACCTTAGATACAGTAAAATTGCAATGTCTAAATGATTTTAACTTGATGAAGGCAGAGCGTTATTGCACCTCCATATATACTCTACAGTTTTGCTACTCCATATGTGTATCAGTTGCAGTACCAGGTAATAGTCGTAGCCGGGAACTGTCATTTTTCAAAGCTTTCTTTGACGTCTTTAAAATGAGCGGAAATATTACCACATTACGGTTCACTCGGTTACAGTAAATAAAACTAAATACCGTTAGCTGAACTCACCTAAAGCCTTCAACTTAACCGTGGGTCTGTATTCGTAACCCGCCGTAAACAAGACATGCCGGACGGACGGCGGTGGCGGCGCCCTGCAGCGAGTCGCTAATGTATCCGTTTCTTTACAAATCTAACTACCAGACAAGACCAACAGACCAATCAGAATGTGAGTTCGATTCCGCCGAAACGCCTTATTGAAATCTGACCAATCACAGTGTGAATTTCAGGGTCGTTGGTTCAGGGCAACCAATGAGGAGCACGACTAGAAAAACATGAAAGTTGCTCTTTCTTCATGTCCTCGAGTGAACTAATATTTTAAAATTATAATATACTGCAAACATTTTATCAGAAAACTAATAAATTAAATCACAAAATTAATTTAAAATAAATATAATTTCAAAATAAGTTCAATCGACAATTTTCATTCAGTTCAATTCAAAAAATACTTTATTTAAATTAAAAATTGTAGTAACTTGTATCGTCTATATCTTCAGATTTGTTGGTGATGCTGTAGGGAGGAAGAATCTCCGGAAGCAGTCAATCTCGCAACCAATTTGAAGAGGCCTCTGACTGGCTGCCTCATGACTGTCATAACATACAAAAAAATACATACCGACAATAAGAAATAACGTTTTAGTTATTAAATTTCAACTGCAGGACTTTACAATTGGTTTTAAAGCACAATAAATGGGGGGTAGAAAGATAATTATTTTAGTGTGTTAATTATTATTTTAGGGTCAATGACATCACAAAAGGCAAAACAGTCTAGTAAACCAAGAAAGTTTCAACAAAATTCAGATTTTATCTGCCTCCCTTGTGAATGTTAGCTTATTTTGAGGTGCCAAAATGATTTCCACTGTGCCTATTAATGCATATTAAACTATATTTTGTATTTAACCTAGTAAAATATTTGGTTATAATTTTTTCTTACTTTATTTATGCATTAATTTTAACGGTGGTACACTGTCTTCTCACATACACCTCAAATGTTTTGTTGTTCAGCTTTACACATAAATACATTTAATGGTGGAATTTGATTTAAAAAGTGAAATAATGGGAGTGGACTATTTGTTTTCCAATGAACTATGACTATGACTTGTTTGTGGATGGATAGATTTGATCTTGACTTGTTTTAGAAGATCAAAGAAGGAAAACTGGCTAAGGCAATTTTTATAGCCGACTAAATCTAAAGTGAAAATGAATAACTAGATTTCGTTTTTTAGGATGACGTTACTCTAAACCAGGGGTCCCAAAACTTTTTCCTGTGAGGGCCACATAACTTTTCCCTTCTCTGGTGGGGGGCCGGAGTCAGTTTGTAACAGAAAAATGTGACGATTGTTGGAGTGCCTAAATGAAAAAATTTTATTGTTTTCCAGAAAGCAAAATCAAATAACCCTCTCTGGGTTCTTCAAAGAAAAAATCCAGGAAATAACACTATTTATGAAATGAATTCCATATTTTCTGGACTATAAGCCGCACCCCTAAAATAAAAAAAAAAAAAACAAAAAAAAACATACACGTATAAGCCGCAGATATCTCTGCCGCTCCAGGTTTTCCACAGCGATGCAGCAGCAGCAGAGGGGCGGACACCCAAAATCTGAGTCATAACAGGTCAATTGAATATCACATTTATTAGGGTTGAAAAAGAAAAAGTTGCCAAGTTTAGATTTAACTGAACTGATTACGGTAGTTTCCGAACGGTAACTGTAACAGTAAAAGTGCTGATCCTTTGTGTCTGCTACTAGCATGTGCTAAATGAAAATGGGCACCTTCTTCTTCTTCTTCTTTAGATTTCAAAGGCAGCTTGTATCCATTATTGTTGCACTACTGCCATCAATTGGATCCTAATATCTATACCTCAAATTCTCATAATGATCCCAGTATTATTTAAAAAAAAAAAATCTTCTTTTCCCCCTTAATGCTATTTAACTGATCAACAACATTTTCAAATTTCAATTCCCTATTGAAACCTAATTCTGTTTTAATGGGCGCTTTCTTCTTTTATTTCCAATTTTGACTTCCAATGATTCACTTCCTGCTAAAGAGCCCCCTGGTGGTTGAAGAAAAATCCACATATAAGCCGCACTGGGCTATAAGCCACAAGGTTCAACGCTTAGGAAAAAACTAGCGGCTTATAGTCCGGAAAATACGGTATATGAAAAAAAAATCTAAATGCTCTCTGGTATTGTTCAGGGGGCCGTAGTTTGGGGACCACTGCTCTAAACTATCCTGGAAAACATTTTTCTTCAATACAATCACGAGAATAATTTGGTTTAAATTGCTGTTAAAAGATATTCTGCCATTGGGTTTATTTTGAAAATGTACATATTTACCACCCATAATATGACCTCTATCCAGACCAGGACAAAACTTTATTTAAAAACAACTTGCAGAAAGCAAAAGGCAGAGTTAAAATATTCCATTTTTACACCAAAAACTCAGAACAAAAGCCTGTAAAACAGGAAACGCTGACACAGAACATTGGTTGTGATTCATTTGATGCACATGATTCATGTGTAGAGGTCAAAATCAATCCTTTTCGAGTTGTAGAACTGAGATCCCCCCTGATCCACCCTCCTGCAGTAGACGCCGCTGCTGAAATAGCCTTCATCCACCCAACCCTGCAGAAACAGACAGTAAGGAGATTAAAGCCCACCAGGTCAGACTGGGGTTAAATGGAGGACGAGTTAGCAACTTTATAATCTAGTAAACGTAATGTGATTTAGTGATAACTCTGCAAAAAGTAGAGAAAGAAAAACACCTTTTAAATCCTTAGTAACGCTGCACTTCTGTTTATGATCACAGAGATGAAGATTGTTTACACTTAAAAATGCAATCTGGTTAGATTACAGCAATTTCTACCATTTAAATTTGAAATAATCACAATATTTTACTTCTAGGGTTTAAATTTAATTGCATCAATATACGACTAAAATGATTTATCATAATAATCGTGATTAATCGATTACTGGAACAATTGTCAACTAATTTACTTATCGATTAATCGTTAATTGGAGCTTACAGACTCAACAAAAACCCATCTGCTCAAAGTACAACACAGTCAGAATATTAATTAAGCCAAAACTTATATATATATATATATATATATATATATATATAAATTGCATTTGTTTTCTCCTATTAACCATCTTTTGCTATCAATTTGCAGTTTCATGTTTTTTAGTTGCAGATGCATTATTTGCTACAAAAGATCAAGTGTAAACTAAAGGAGTGCTGTTATTGCATTTTAAACAATTAAATGTTTACTTTCTTATTAAAAAACACAATTAATTTATTTATTTGCATCTTTTAATGCATTTCAAATATTGCATAAAAATCCACAGAATGTGTCCATTTTTTTATCTGATTAATCGATTAATCATCAGAATAATCAAAGATTAAAACAATCCCTCTACATTACCTGCATCTGTTCGCTGGTGAAGGGCCCGTAGATTTCAGACTTCTCCTCGTTCTCCCATTTGTATTCCCACATGACTTCGTCACTCACTAAAACAACAGAAACAAATGAATCAAACCAAGCATATATCAGTTAAAAATAAACATTTAAAAAATCTGACATAATAACCTCTTTTGTCTTCCTCGTCTTTGTTTTCGGACTTTTCTCCAACCTTCTCATCAAACTTGTCCCCAAACATGTCGAGCTCGTCCTCTTCCTCCTCGCCGCCGCTTCGTTTCTGCTCGACTGCCGGCCGCTTGCTGGTCATGCTCTTCATCATGTACGCCAGTTTTTCATACGTCTGCTGGTAAATTTCAAACATCCCGGATCCGACCAGTCTGTCCGCCAACGCTGTGAGCCTGTCGAGCTTCTCCGTGTCCCGGTTAGGCTCGTCTGTGGGATCTTTGTCTTCCCTCAGCTTCGCCTTCTTTCGTCCGCTGAGGCCTCCCAACCTCCGGAGGGCGGTAGCGACCGTTTCTCCGGGTTGCAACAACTCAACCACGGCTTCGGTGAGCTGCTGCTGTGTTAAGGATGCCAGCGGATCCTCTGCCGGCTCGGGCTCCTCTTCCTCCTCTTCTTCCTGGTCGGCCTGCTGCTCTTCTCTCTGTTTTTCTTCCTCAGCCTCATCCTCGTCGCCAGCTCTGCGTTTCCGTTTGGCTGCAAGGCCTTTCTTCTTTTTCTTGAAAGGCTGCTCTTTTATTCTCACCTGCAAGAAAAGCCTTTTAGTACTCCTTACAAATTGCTTCACTGGAAAAACACCAAATTTTACCAAGTATTGTTTGTCTAGTTTCTACTGCAAATATCTTAGTGTACTGGAAATAAGACAAAACTAACTTACAAGTAACTTTTCAGCAACACATAGGAGCTTGTATTAAGTCAATAATTCCTTAATGTACAATGAAAAAGTACTAGTTCTGCTGGCAGATTATTTCACTTATGTCACTATCAGCGTACGCTACACCGTTACCTAGCAACACCAGCCAAGGCCAGGCCGTCACCTAGCAACCAAATTCTAGTTCCACTGGCAGATTACTTCACTTACTCAATTAAAAATACTTTAATCAGTCCCAAAAGGAAATTAAACAAGACGTTTTCCAATGTTTTAGGTCAGGGGTGTCCAAAGTGGGTCCTGAGGGTCGGCATCCTGCATGTTTTAGTTCTCTCCCTCGTTTTACACACCTGCACCAAATGATGGCTCATTAGAGGCCTAAGGAGAACATTGACTTGCTGAGGAGGTTGTTGCTACCACTAGGGAGAAAACTAAAACATGCAGGATGCCGGGCCTCCAGGGCCGACTTTGGACACCCCTGTTTTAGGTGAAATACTCTGCCAGTGAAACTACATTTTCATCAATATTCATGAATCATTTACTTAAACAAGCTCCTATATCCTGGTGAAAATTGACTTATAAGTTAGTTTTTTCTTATTTCCACTGTACTAAGATATTTGCACTAGAAACTAAACAATACTTGGTTAGATTTTGTAATTTTGCAATGTTGTAAAGAGCAAATAAAGCAAACATAATGTTCTTTTATATCTAAATACCCAGTCTATGTTGTCAAGCCAGTTGTCTCTAATTTGCGTTTCTTTTTTGATGAAATAGTTTCCCTCGGAGTCAAAGTGTCCTTCTTGCATCTCTTCCTCCAGGTTAAAAGGAGTAATGGAAACTCCTTCGTCGTAGTCAATTGTTGCTCCTTCTTGGCCTAAAAAACAAAATTTCCATTGACAAATCAAACAAATTCCAACTATTTATTTTTAAGTTAAAGCATAACCTTGCTATTAATAAACTAAAATAATTTAATTAATTTAAGTTTATTTGATAGGGACAGACACAAATCAACATAGACAATCTGAACAGAACAGCAGCCCCATGTCTGCATCTTAGTGTTTACAGCAGAAGCTAACTCACAGCATCTGTCTCTGGATGAATTTTATAAACAGTGCATCTAAAATCCAGTAGAAAGTGAAATAATAATCATTGAAAATAGAAGAATGAAGCATACAGTGTTTTGCAAAGTTGCAAAAATGACATTATGTGATTTTATATGATCAAGACAAAGCAGTGGATAATAGTGAAAGGGATGAACATGATACCTGGTTTTCATTTGGCATATTTTCCGCTAATAGGCTAACAATAACAGCTAATTTTTGGCTTAGTTAATGTTGCTAACTTTGAAAACGTTTAGCGTACTTAGCTTCCCCCAAATTAATGTTTCTGGGCAAATTGTAAGGCACTAATTTACTTGGCTGTTTTGATGTATAAAATAAAATATAAATGAATGAAGTTGAAGACAAGAAGTTACTAGTCAACACAACAAATCAATAGCGGTTAGCTGAAGGGATGCTGTTATCTCCCTATGTGCCTTGGTCAGCTTTTTTTTGTTGTCAGCTTCCGCGCTTTAGCATTAGCTCTAATAAATCCAATGATGGTTTAGCGCTTTAGCATTACCAGAAGTAATGTTTATGATTAGTGCTTTGGTTAACGCAAACAACGTTTTAGTTAGCAATAGCAGTGGGTGATGTGGACTTAAACTTTTTTGCAATATATTTTATTCATAAAAAAGTATGGGCTCCTCTGGGAGATTATTTCACTTATAACAAGACATTTTCCCTTGCTACAAGTGAAATAATCTGTCAGTGGAACTAGAACTGAGTTGCTAGGTAACGGCTAGGTTTGGCTGAGGTTGCTAGGTTACGGCGGCAGTGGAACTAGAACTTTTTCACCAATATTAAGAAATTATTTGCCTAAAACGAGCTCCTGTCTTGCTGAAAATTTACTTGTAAGTTAGTTTTGTCTTATTTCTAGTGTGCCAAGAACTAGAAACTAGACCAAAAATACTTTGTAAGATTTTGTGTTTTTACACAAAATCCAAACTCTATTTAAGAATGATGTTTAAAAGCAATTACTTGCACTAGATTTTATTTAGGGGTAGCAAAGTTGAGGGGGATTAATATAAACGCTTTATAAACACATAAAACAGTTTCATTCATAAGAAATTTGGTTTTCTTTCCACTCTGACATGATGCTCCATCACATAAAATCCCAATATAACACACTTACATTAGTAAACAATTTGTGCAAATTCAAGTGGCTGAAAATAATTTTGTAAAAGTTTATTTTAAAATATTCAACAGCACCTACCTTCCACATCATCAGTGTCGAGAATATTGTATTTGCTGCTCTCTGCGCCGTCGCCGTCGTCTTCTTCATCGCTGTCCAGGGAGTGTTTACCTTTAAATCTGGAGCCTGGTCCACTGACAGCCTCAAAGTTCTGCTTCACCACAGGGAGAAAAGCACAAAAACAACTGTTTTATGGAAGAAAAACATCCAGGTCAGCTTATTTATGAAGCACATTAAAAACCTGCCAAAGAATCGTGAAGCTAAAATAAGAGTTCTTCATTTTTCAGATGATCAGAACAGAGCGGTTTTTAACTCGTCTTTTCCACTGCGGTAACCAAGCAGGAGTATCATATTTCTTGTGCTCAGTCAAGTGAAACAATTTAAAATTCCTTTCCATCGTGTAAAATGTAACACGAACAGCTTCATTAGGCTGTAAGCGGTTTGGCTTCTAGTCAGACAGACATTCAAGTTCTGCTAACTGAAAGCTAAGTTTAGACATGCCCGTAAATAGAGGCAGCCACACATGAGATTTACAGCTACAGAGAAATCTGATATAAATTCACTGTGGTGTATAGTATTGTGCAAAAGTTATAAAGCTCTCAAATTTATTTTTAATTTGATTTTACGAAGGCAACAGCTCTCTAGACGGTTTTTGACAATTTTCCTTTTAAATTATTTTCTGTTCAGTTCTACCTGACATTAAGAGCATGGTGGAAATGTATCCCTTGCTATATATTTATACATGTATTAAAGAACATTGATCCAATCACTGAACCTTGAGGTACTCCGAATAAGCAAGTCAGGTGCGTGAGGAAGATTTATTAATAAGAATAAAGTGGAATCTGATCAAACAGACACACAACCATTTTCTGAGGCTACAGAAATAATCATTATTGACCTTTTGAAGCCTGACTAAAATAAAGAATAAATGCTTCCCCAAATGATTAGCCAGAATTTCATTTTACTTCTCATATTACCAAATACAATCATTTTTCACATTATCTGACATCACCATAGTAATTGTCATTGTAAAGCACGCACTTTTAGTGAAACATGCAAGAATTTGATAAATAAATTTATTTTCAACATGTTTAGGATTATTTAACCAATCTGACAAGTTTTTATTATTAATATAGCTCGTAATCTGCTTCAAATAAAAACAACTTATCCTGCTTTATGAAGCAGAGTGTTAGGAAACAGTAAACTGGATACCGCCAGAATAACGCTCTAATCTCTAATAGTCATATAAAAGAAGCACCTTTTTACTCAGGCCGTCATCTTCCAGGTCGAGCTCCCCGTTTCCGTCCTCAAATGTGACTTTTCTTTTCGACATGGCGCTACAGAAGGATATAAAGAGACTCCTTTACTACCGCAGCGCAGCTTAAAGGTGAGTTAAATCATCAGTGGATTTATAAATTAAGCATGCAGCTTGATGGTACAACGTTAGCAACATTAGCAACATTAGCTCAAAATAAAAACATCACAGCGCATGGAGAGCATGTGAAGCGTAAATCAAACACTTTTTAGAGATTAAAAGCCGCCAAGTGCTTAAATATTAGATAAACACCAAGTTTAAAACGTATGTTTAGGAATTGCACCTGATGAATTAATAAATGTGTAAAGAATGGTAAGAACCTGATGAAAATAGTTCGTTTTCGTTTCCTCGTCCTTGCACTTTGACATTGCTGAACAAAACAGACCTGACGCACTATCGCCCCCTTCTGGAAAGGAATGCAAATAACTGCTAATTTAATATGACATGATACTTAAAACACAACTGTGAAGCTCCCAGCAAATAAAATGCAGATCAACATTTTTTAAAGAAACCTGTAAACTTTTAAATAATCTTAACTTCAAAAAGTCAAAGACTAACATTTGAAGAAACATGGACTGGATGATTGCATCTTGAAAGTTGATTTTTGCAAACCCTAATGTGACATTTGTGAAAACTTTTACTTATTTAGAAAAAACAAACAAACAAACAAACAAAAAACACCATGTCTGTAGTAATTTTAGTACCATGTTTGGGTTTGATCAATATTCATCAATTCTGGTGAAGACCGGACTGAATTATTATGTACTTAATGCAGTCTTTTTTAAACAAAGTTTTTATTTTATTCATTTTATAATAACTGAAGAAGACAAGAAATGGGTAGTATTTATTTGTTTATTTACTTTGACAATTTATTCAAATTGTAACTAAAAAAGGTGTTAGTTAGTTAGTTAGTTAGTTAGTTAGTTAGTTAGTTAGTTAGTTAGTTAGTTAGTTAGTTAGTTAGTTAGTTAGTTATCACTTTTGGTACCATACTTGGTTATTCTAGACAGAAAGTAAAAATTTAAATAAATTAAAATGATCAAATTTATTTAATTACTATTAATTATTTCTAACATTGTGGTTACTAATATTTATTATTATTAATATTAATAATAAGTACTATTATTAGTAACTCATTATTGTTATTATAATTATTATTATTTCTATATTTATCTACCAAATCCTTGTAACTTCTTGATGCCAAAGGACTTTTGTTCTTTTTTGGCCATTTTTTCTTACTTCCCTAAATAAAAAAATCCTATGTAATATTTACTGACATCTGTTTTAATAACTTGTTTGATAATTAAACATCCATAATTTAATGCTCAAGTTTTTTCCCCCCCTACATATCATCACTGACATTTTCTTAATTATTCAGCTTTTTAAAAGACAAAACCCATTTTATGATGTGAGCTAATTTTCCTTACTGCATTTGAAAAATAAAATTTTTAAGATGAGTGGGTTAAGAAAAGTTTTTACCCACTTATTGAAAAAAAAATCTGTCATAAATATGCAAAAATATTCAAAATATGTAGATAAGTGGTAGAAAGCAACATGCACTGAAACATTTTTATTTTAAAGGACAGTTACGGTGATTCAGCCCTGAAGTCTTAACACATCATGGAGAGCCATAACAAAAATAGCCACGTTTCCCAGAGGTCAGTGAATGTCTCTCTGCTTGCTTTCAGCATAAATACATATTAACGCATCTCTGTGCAACTCCCCAAAGAATCAACCACCTACATGAATCATAAATAAACTCAAAGGAGGAAGTGAGAGAGAAAACTAACAGCGGTTGGCGTCTCACTTCTAGGTGACGCTTCTCGTCACAAGTTGCATTTTTAAATAATTTTTTTAGTTTCTTGGTTCAGCCGCGTCCAACCCCATCAGCTCAAAGCAGACTATAATGTGTCGGGGTATTGTTACCAGGAAGTGGGTCGGGTTATTTATATTTCAACGCCGTCCCCTCGTCCTCGTGAGAGAACCAGTGTTAGTAACCTGAAACTAAATATTCAAGCGTTGTCTGGGTCTGCTTGAGTCAGCCAGCTGGGAAACAACTGGTTTCGACTTTATCAAGCGATAGGATGGAAAAGAACGAGAGAAAAATATTAATTAATTGATTGCAAAGAGGCTGAGAGAGCGAGTTGACCCTGCGGGAGATTCAGCCCCGTCTGAGGTAAGTGTGAGTCACTGTTTATCATTTTCTCTCTGTAGTCACCAAACGAAGGAAAACTGGATTAACCTAAGATTACTTCTATTCTTCTTCCCTCTTTTAAACTTTTGTGGAAACTAGGGAGCAAATACGAGGATTATTTTAGCTATCGGTTAATTTTTATATTATCAGTCTTGACGATTAATCAATTAATCGGATAAAAAAATTGGCGCAATTTTTTTTTTACTTAATTAGAAATACAAAAATAATAATAATAATAAAATTGTTTTTAAAATAAGAAAATATAAATTTTTATTGCCTGTAGCATTCCTTTAGTGAACGCTTGATAATTTAAAGCAAAGGTTGCATCTGCAGTAAAAAACTTTTTCCTGTCATTGATATAATTTTACTGTAATTATATGACGTCCATTTTTAAAATCTAAATCAAGTTCATTGTTTTGTTATCTAAATTAAGGATGAATTCATTTTAATTACTTTGCCCTTATGATAATTGTGTCCATGTTTGCATTAATTGTAATTTGTACAGTTAAATAATTTTAACCTTAAAATCTTTAGTCACCAAAAGAAGGAAACGGATTACGTTAAGATTATTTCTATCTTTCCAATTTTTTTAAGTAGTGTTATTTTAGTTATCCGTTAATCAATCACCAATTGTGAAACCACTAATCAGAGGAAGGTAGAGTAACCAAAAATTGTACGAGTAAAAACATATTTGGTAAAAAGTACTCATGTACTGAGTAACTGATCAAATTATCAATCATTTAATATTTATAAATTATATCAAAACATAAAGGTAAATGGAAATGTTGGTATTTTAAGGACCAAAATTGCAATAATTTATATAACTAATAATAATAATAATAATAAAAAATTAGGGAAAATAAAAATAAAAATAAAATCAGTTTCTTTCAATAAGAAACTTATGAAGCTTTAATAAAAACTGCAGGTGTCTGTCTGTGTCTGGGGAATTTTTAGTTAAAACAAATCCAGAAATTTAACTCATATAAGAGTAGAGATACTGCATAATAAAAGTAAGTAAAAGTAGAAAGTACAGTTCAGTAAAAATACTCCAAAAAGTTTTTTTTTTTTTTCAAAAAAGTTGCTTGAGTAAATGTAATTGAATAAATGTAACTAGTTATTACTCAACTCTAGAAGTAGATAAATCAGATTAACTTGTTGCTTTTAACGAGGCTTAACGGCGTTGTATTGCAGGAATTTAAAAATCTGCTCTTAAAACTGTGAACGTTTGATTTTTCAGCAGTTCAGTGATTTCTAAATGTATTTTGTGTTTTAGGAGTCAGAATGAAGCTCCATGAAAAGATTCTGACCCATTTCCTGTCATGCACATCTCCAGTGGATAAGGAGGGATATCTCTACAAAAAGGTTCAGGAAAGCAATCAAACACAAACCTCGGATCACATTTTGATTATCTGAAAAAAGATTTAATTTCCATATTTGTTTTACTGATTTAACAGAAGGAGAGAAATGCCACTTACTACAGGCGGTGGTTTGTGCTGAAAGCCAACCTGCTGTTCTACCAGGAGCGTCCGGCTGACCGTCACCTTCTGGGCGTCATCGTGTTGGAGGGCTGCACGGTCCAGATGTTGGACTCTGACGGGTTTTTCCCCTTCGCCCTGCAGTTTGGGTCCGGACTCAAAACCTACAGGTTTGCCGCCGGAGACGCTCAGACTCAGGGGCGCTGGGTTAAAGCGCTCTTCCTGGCCAGCCACTGTTACCTCTCCAATCTGGTGAGAGACCTGGGGAGGCAGTATGAAGGTGTGTCTGCAGATATATTGTGTTCTTTATTATCATTTTTTGGATTATACACTGCAAAAACACAAAATCTTACTAAACATTTTGGTCTAGTTTCTAGTGTGAATATCTTAGTACACTTGAAATAAGACAAAGCTAACTTACAACTAACTTCAGCAATACAGGATGTTGTTTTGTGCTGGAGCTCCCTTGGGTTGCTAGGTAACAGATGTAACTCTGCTGGGGTTGCTAGGTAACAGGCAGTGCCTGCTGATTTGTGATGTTACATTCTGGAGGTTTTTGAAACAGACAATTTCCCAGACACCAAAAAACATCAACTTATTGCCAAAAACACATCTGGTTGCTTTTGTAAATACTTGGTCTGTTTATAGAAGAAGTAAAAACCCAAATGGAAGTACAAAAACATGCAACATGTACATTTTACGTAACATGTTATTTCAGTTCCTATATCTTGCTGAAAAGTTATGGTAACACTTTATTTGAAGGGGGTTGAATAAGACGGTCATGACACTGTCATAAACATGACATAACACCTGTCATGAACATGAATAAGCCTTCATGAATATTTATGACTGTGTCATAAAGCGTCATTCGGTAAATTATGACACTTTTAATACAAAGTTGACATTATTCAAAATGTCTTTGTTATGACAACTTGACATTAACCAAGAAATCATTACTGTTTAAACTTTACCTTTAATTTTTAAAGTGCAATCAATAACACTTTTATAACAAATTTATATCAGTAATGATTTCTTGGTTAATGTCAAGTTGTCATAACAAAGACATTTTGAATAATGTCAACTTTGTATTAAAAGTGTCATAATTTACCGAATGACGCTTTATGACAACAGTCATAAATATTCATGAAGACTTATTCATGTTCATGACAGGTGTTATGTCATGTTTATGACAGTGTCATGTCAGCCTTATCCTCCCCCATTCAAATAAAATGTTACCAAAGTTATTTTTAAGCTACTTTTGTTTTATTTCAAGTGTAGTAAGATATTTGTACTAGAAACTAGACAAAAATACTTTGTAAAATTTTGTGTTTTTGCAGTGTAGATGTAAAAATATTTTAATTCCTGTTTTAACGTATTTCCCTCCTTCAGCCAGTTGTTAGTCAATACCTGCAAGTTTTCCATTTAAAATGTTAGGAGTCAGTTCCAGTACACATTATGTTAATTACTGTCTGACCTGCAGAATAATAATTCCAAAAATAAAATAATCAGAACAAGTCAGTTAAAATGTCTTGAAAAGCAACACACCATGCTCTGATGAGAAAAAAATAATTAACATACAAGAAATCATTTATATCAATATACACATGATTATTAAGCCATCTGAAGATTTGGGACACAAGGAAATAAGAAAATAAAATAATTAATTGCTGTGACATAATAAAAGAAAAAAAGTTGGAATATAGACTAAAATTAATGATATTCCAGCTATTATTAATCAAAACCAACCCTAAACAGGTGAGGTTTTAGCCTTGGTTTGAAGGAACTCAGTGTTCCGGCTGTTTTGCAGTTTTCTTTTCAAATTAATGGAGCATAAAAACTAAATGCTGCTTCTCCATGTTTGGTTCTGATTCTGCAAAGTAGACCAAAACCATAAGACCTGAGAGGTCTGGAGTTTTTCTAGATCTGGTCAGATAATCCTGGAAATGTTCCTCAAGTGATAGAAGGCCGACTTTGTAACCGTCTTTACATGACTCTGAAGGTTCGGTCTGAATCCATCACTACACCCAGATTGACTGCCTGGTCTCTAAAAACTGAAGGTGTCTGCTGAGTCTCGATGGTTCCTCTTTAGATCCAAATATAAAAACTTCAGTTTAGGTTTTATTCAACTGAAGATCAAAAGCTGTCACTCGCTTTGCTACATGTTGTCTGATCTTGAAGGAAAGAAAAATTCACATTTTGTACTTTCGTTTTGGCCTCAGTTGTTTCTAAAAACTGTTCAGTTTTAGGAAATAAATTAATGTTTTTTGGTTTCTGGAAAATTAGTTATCTAAAAACCTCCAAATCATGAAGTCACACTTCGCCATTACCTAGCAACTCATGCGGAGCTCCAGCACATTTGGTCAACTGGTTTTACCCCTGTATGCACTGCACAATGGCTGCTGGAAAAGATAAGTGTTTTGTTGTTCTACCACCCAGAAACCACTTCCTACATTCTTGTTGGTTGTGCCAGAGGCTCCACTTCTGCTTTTCAAAGATGTACAGTTGTATTATTGCGCATTTGTTTGCAGCCATTTTCGTGTGCGAGTTTAAACATTGATTTGGAGGCGTGGCCAGCAGCAACTTATTTGGATTTAAAGTGACAAGTTGCCCTAAAACAGCTCAAGATAGGCATGATTTTATGCAAGAAAAGGTAATAATTATGTTTCGTAGAGGTCATAGAGCTACCCTAACTTGTTCAAGGAAGCATAATAAGTCACCTTTAAAATTAGTTTCTTGATCTGAAACTGATCTGAGAAGTTGTGCTGCTATTTCCAAACACGACTAATAATGTACACTAATGAAACTCTTGCTACGGATATTTAAAACACATATACCAACAACTTTTAACTTGTTTCTTCTTGTTCCTGAAGAAGCTAAACAGCAGCAGGACCCAACCAACTCCTGCTCCTCTTTGAAATCCCTCAGTCCGCCCACCAACAGCCTCCTGGTTCCAGCACTGTTCCCACTTTCACTCGTCAGGGAGGGGAGGAGCTTCAGCGCCAGCGACGCTCTACCGCCACCATCAATGCCTTCTAAAATGGCCGCCAAAAAGTCGCCCAAAAAGTGGCCGAGGAGAAACGCTCACGTGACGCCACTGAACGGACCGGCGCCGCCGTACGGCGAATGGCCTCTGGTGGGGTCCGACCCGCTCGTGGAGTTCAGTAAACTCCATGATTTTTATGGGCAGGAGGTTAAAAAAGCAAGAGAGGAGTGGCTGAGGAGTCGACAAACAGAAAAGGAGCAACGTGAGAAAGATCTAATCGATCTGGGCTGAAGGAAAGACGCTGAAAGGGAACTGAGATGAAGTTATTCAGACAGGAACTGGAACATTGTGAGTCGTTCTGCTCTGACTTTCACAGAGTTTGAGGCTCAGATACTCGTTTGAAATGTTTTATTTGTTTATAACAAAGTGATATTTTCCTGATCTGACTTAAAGAAAAAACAGAAACGTATTAAAAAAAAGTTCTGATTCCCATCCGAGTGAATGTGAATCCCTGCTCTTTTCAAGTCATCTTAAAGATATTAAAAAATGTTTCCCAAGGTCGTCAAAGGTCAACCAGATGGTCCACATTCACAAAATGAACCAAAAACAAAAAGATCAGTCAACTGTGCTACATTTTTGTTTGTCCCATTATAATCTCCAGAGGCCAAATCAAAGTTTATTTATAAAACACATATAAAGCAACCTCATCTGAGCAAAGCACTTCATGATAATTACATCGTAGACAGATAAATGATCAACAAAAATGATCTGAAAAACAAAAAATATACCAAAAAATACCAGTAAAATACCAAGAAATTAATAATACAAATAGAAACATTTCAGTTGCAGAAATTTCCCAAAAACTCAAATAAAAAAGTCATAATTTTTTTTGTCCTTTTGTTTATTTTTGTAGCTGTTTTCAGGTCAC
The DNA here is from genome assembly GCF_000485575.1 of Poecilia formosa. Classification (NCBI taxonomy): domain Eukaryota; kingdom Metazoa; phylum Chordata; class Actinopteri; order Cyprinodontiformes; family Poeciliidae; genus Poecilia; species Poecilia formosa. The sequence goes on from NW_006800073.1 coordinate 1,462,519, forward strand.
CAGACATCAACCTGCTCCCCTTTCTCACATTAACAAAATCAAACTAAACTGGTTTAAACTAGTTGTGCTAGATTTGACCAGCACAGTTAATAGACAACAAATTGGTTTGATTATGTTGATTTGGACCGACTCGTCGACCTTTGATGACCTTTGGGAACATTTATTAATATCTTTAAAATGATAGCAGCACAAATTAATACTTTTGCTGCACAAACGTTCACCAATTTCAGTTGATTTAAAGGTTAAAAATCTAATCAGATTTTGAGAGCAGAATGTTTTGTTTGCTGGAAGTTTTTTTTTTCAGTGTTTACCAACAGGTATTAAATATGTTTGTGTTTAAAAATAACAATAAAGTAAATTAGTTTGTTTAATCCAGGCTTTCATCATCAGTTTACTGAAAATCAATCCTTCAAAGGTTTGTTTTGGAAATTAAATTAATGTAAATGGTGATTCTAACTTACTGTTTTGAGAAAATTTACTTCTGAGGGGGGAGGGCAAGACAATTGAATTGAAAAAATGCTTTATTTAACATGTTTTTATCCGCAAAGACTCATGATGGGAGGGGAAGCCCTGGGGAGCAAGGTTCTCCAGTAGCAGTCAGTCTTCCAACGAATCGTAGAAGGTCTCTGACTGAAGACTCATGCTATATGGCTCTCTCTTGACTGTTACAACATGCTAACAGCTCACTTTGTTTGGAGGAGAGACAATATTTCTCAGTACCATGTTCTGGAGGACGACATCAAATTTTAGCAAGCACTGCTAATCCACCTCATTTGCTTTTGCAGCTTCTCTATAAAGCACTGTCAGGCCATATATTCCAAAAAGCATCTTTTGCAGTTCTTTTGGGGATTTGGTGTTACAGTTCAGGTGTTATTTGAGCTTTTAAAATGCTAATCAGCTTCTCCAAGTTGTGAAAAAAGGACAAAAAAATATTCTTGTTGCCATGGTTACGCATAATAATGACTGCAAGATGGAAACATCCTTCCAGCTACATGACATCCGAAGCCAGAGGGAATAACTGTCCAAATATGCAATGTATCAACAACAAAACAAGAATAAATCAAAATTAACATAACAAAGCTGCTCCAACATCCAGAAGATAAGTAATGCATGGAAAATAATATTTTATATTAATTTAGCTGTACACATACTTAGCTCAGTACGTAGCTGAAACTTTGTGGAAATTATGAGTAAAATGCTAATAAAGTGCCATTTTGGAAGAACTTCAAACTTGCAGTAAGATGGTTGCGACCAGCAGGGGGAGCTGCAGGAAAGAGAACTGAAAACCAGGCGGAACCACCGATTCTAAAGTATTTTTTTCTTTATTTACACAATTATACAATACCTTTTAGTTTCTTATGAGGAAAAACACAAATGAACATCTGGAGTGTGAGGGAGTCAAGAAATGAAAACAGATTGAATCAAAACAGAAGTTAAAAACAAAATAAATCATTTTAAAATTAGGTAAGAACTGAGCTGCTGGTTCTTTACATAGCACTGTGCATTAGTTTCAAACCACGCCTTTTTTACTACTGGTTTTAGACTGTTCTGTAGACTTTTTACATTTTCTTCAATCCAAGAAGCCTTTAAAACAATATAAAGTGCTCTATTACAGCAGAATGACCCTAAAAAATGCTAAAAAGTTTGACTATGTTCTCACAATAAAGCAAAACGGTTCCAAATTTAAGAATTCTAAAAAAATAAAAAATAAAATTCTACATAATAAATGCAACGGAAGCATTATTTCTTAGATCTAGGTTTATTTTTTTATCTTTCGAGTAGTAAACCTTGACTTCCTGTTTTTCTGTGCTAAAAATACGGCGGTATCATAAAATCCTACTAAGTTTGAGGAGGAAACAAGTTTATATTAATAATGCACAGTGTGGAAGCGGTACAGACGTGGACAGATTTATTTCCTAAAAATAATTAAAATAAATTAAGATTTTAATTCAGTAATCTCACAATGGAAGAAAAATTAAATCCTTAACTTTGGACAACATTAAGAAATTACAGTTTTTGGCTAAATCCTTTTTATCGTCTTAAAGTAAATAAAGCATTTTTTATTTATACTTTTTTTTTTATTACATTTAAGATTAGCAACAAAACACTTCCTGTTTTCCAGAATTATGGTTCTGACACAGAGTCCCTTTTTAGCCGTTTGTCACAAGTCTGGACACCCACAGAAAAGATATTTTTAAAGAGAGGTTAAAAATATCTTCAAGTCTCACTGTCAGAGAACTGCAGCAGAAAGTGACATCTTGCAGTCAAGAAAGCCTTTTTAGTCCAATCATAACAAATGTAAACTTGGAGTTTGCTTAACTTTAATATGACTTGGATTTGTGTTTGTCTCACCGTCTATTTTCTCCTACTACTCTCCAATTTTTCATAATTTCCAGATATTTTACTTTTTCTTCCCTTTGTTGAAGCTCAATCTGCTCTGACCTTCTGTTCAGATGTGTAATGGGAAATGCTACATTATATCAATGCTCAGTTATGTCAAAAAGTTGGGGAACACCCTGGACAACACAGAGATAAACACAGGTCCAACAACCATCCACACACACATTCAGACCGAAGGGTAACAGGTTATATATTATTTATAGAAAACAGCCCCTTTTTTTCCTTCAGTCAGTCTTCCACAGGTCAACCAAAGAGCTTCTTCACATTCCAGATCCTACAGACCGGCATACTGATGGTCTAGAAAGTGATTGATGGTGATTGAAGACTGCGGAGGAGCGGGTCGCCTTACAGATTCTGCAGAGAACAAACATCTGTATGGAAACAGACGTTAAAGTCGCATGTAAATATGTAAAAACACCCAAGAGTCTGGCGTGTCTCAGCCTCACTAAAGAGGGTTTTTCATTCCTGTCCCAGATGAAGAAGACATCAAAAACACACCAAAGAGGAACTTTTTTTAGCTAAAATAATAAACATATTGGATTTATTTTTGAAAAACTCTCAGTGAGAGTGTTAAAATAATTTTAATTTTGGGCCAAATTAAGATCACAAATGTAGAATACAGTGATAAAACCTAAAAATAAACTGTAAAAATATTAGAAATATCTGTCTCTGCATTCAATGAACACTTTTCAAGATTAAGTAATTTCAACCATGTTTTCACATTGATGTAATTCAGCAGTTTACAGATAAAACTGCTTGAATTTGATTTATAAAATGATATTTAAGAACACAACTGTAATCTTGAATTTGTGAATCCCTAGAATCAAGAGGGCCATGGAAATAGCTGTGGCGGGCCAGATTTGGCCCCCAGGCCTTATGTTTGACACCTACTGTAAAGTAAAAATGCTACAGAAAGAGAAACATTAAGAGTTTTGTTGCCCATTTTGAGAAATTAAAATATGAAAAACTAATTAAAAGAGAAGAGCCAAGAAGGTTAAAATAAAATATCAGGGTTTTTGCATTCCAAATCCAATTTAATGTTATTTTTTTAATTTTTCCTTTTTCTGAAAATGAAATTTCAGAAAATATTTTCAAAAAGAGGAACCCAGAAATTTTTAGATTATTCTCAGAAAAAAAACTTGGATTTTCTAAAATCGAAAATTTTAAATTTTTTTAAATCTCAAAATTAATTTTTTTTTTCCAGTAAATTTTGCACTTCTTAAAGTTTTTTCCAGAAAATTTCTAAAATTAATGTAAGAACTTCTGCGTTTCTTGTTGGAAATTTACTCTTCCTCATTTTTTAAATTTGCAATAAGACACTGTCAAGGATATTTCCACTAAAAACTCGACCAAAAATAACTAAGATGTATGTTTTTGCTCTGGTTTCACCGGCAGCCTCTGGATTTCCAACATAAAACTGATTAATCCAGATTACAGCAGCAGGAGTGGAAACCAGTAAAGATCAAAGCAGATGAGATCAATGAAATTACACATAATCACAAAGAAAAATAACGTTGGCTTCCAATCAGGTTTATTTTGCTACTCTGGTTGCTCTCAGCTGTTCCTTCGTGGAGGGAGACCAGGAATCCCCTGATTTAAGCTGAGAAGGAGCAAAAGAGCACAAATAAAATGCAAAAATGTACAAACCTTTTCACTGGTCAGGCAAAAAAACACAGAAAAAAACAAATATTTCTTAAAAATAAAAGACTGTAAAGCTTTTTGCATTACTTTTATGATGTTTTACACTTTAACAATGTTAGGATTCCTTCTCTGAATATCTAGAAAATGAGCAAAAATCGTTTTAGTTATATTCAAATTTTTATTTAATCATGATGTAGTCATCTTCTTTTTTATTTATTTGTAACCAAACATTAAGATTTTATTTAAAATTATCATATTTATATAATCAGCAGTGACTATTTCTTGTCTGATGATAAGTCACTTATTTTTATCATTATAAAGAATAATTTCACTGGTATAGTCCAAGACGTAGTTATGCAAAGCTAAATGCTAATTGACTAAAATGCACTTAATGTTTATTAATTCCTCAAAGAATTTTGGATTTAAATTAAACTTTTCACTGCAAAAAAATAATAAAAAATTATGTCTATTTTTAGTGCACATCTCTTGAAATACTTGAAATAAGATAAAACTAACTTAAGTGTAACTTTTCCACAAGATATAAGAGCTTTTTTCAAGTAAATAATTCCTTAAGACTGATGAAAAAGTATTAATTTATAAAAATATATTTTTGCCATTTTCTAAGTGAAATAATCTAGTACTTTTTAGAACAATATAATGTAATTATTGACTTAAAACAAACTGCTATATTTTACTGTAAAGTTACTTGCAAGTTAGTTTTTTTTTATTTCAAGTGAACTTAAAATTCGGCATTAGAAACTAGAGAAAAATACTTGGCAAAATTTTGAGTTTATAAAGTTTATTGCAAATAAAAAAAATAAAATAAACACCAATTTCTATATTTAAAAAGGTGAATGCATCTATTTTAATTTTAGCAGCTTATTTTGCAGTTTCAGATTTCCTGAAAGTTGTATAAACGTAGAAAAACTGAGTTTACACTTAAAACAATGTGAGAAATGTTCATATTAAAATTGTCCTTCCATTCTCAGTCTCCGTTATTTTAATTAGAGCCACACATGAGAAGACCTCATTGTCGTCACTTCTGTGGGAAAATCTCAGCTTCACAAAGCCGGCCGAGCCAAAAATTGCATCCGTGTATAAAATATAGTTTTGCTACGCGCATCGCAAACCAAAAATAAAACCATAGAGTAGACGCGGCATCTTCCTGTAAGCAGAAGAAGCCGGGAGGAGGGACAGCGATCCAGCTGAGCATCTATGTTCTGCATATCCTTATTAGTCCACGTGGGAGTGCAAAGTCCCGCAGCTATCGGGTTTGCTTAATTCCAAGACTCCTGCGTCTATTTTTGATCTCCTGTAAGGTGATAGCTGTGCCGCCATTCCGTCTCCTTAGCTTCCCTCCTCTCTCTCTTCTTTATATCTCCATCCAAACTTGAAGCGGAGGCTAAAGATAGACGATGAGGAATCGTATAAAAGCTCCCGGGAATATCCGAGCAACGCGGCTTCACACTTTCTGTTCTTACTTGATCTTCCAAACCTCCACCTCAAGATGGTGAGTAGCAGCGTTCCTGCTCCTCTGTGCTCTTCTGAAGGAAATATCTGGATGAAAATTCAACCAAAACTTTGGATTTTACTCTGATTTTTTTCTTTATTTGAAGAATTTATTTATTTATTTATTTTTTAATCAGTTTGTTGACATTCTTATCTCACGATGAAATCACAAATTTTTACCTTTATACAGAATAATTTTAGTGGTTTATTGCATACTGATGCAGAGCTAGATGCTAATTGACAAAAATCCACTTAATGTTTATTCATTTCTCAAAAGAATTTGGAGAAGAATTTAGATCTTCACTGCAAAAACACAAAAAGTTACAAAGTATTTTTGTCTCGTTTCTACTTGAAATAAGACGAAACTAACTTTTCAGGACTAACTTGTTTTAAGTCAATAATATTGATGAAAAATGACAAATTATCAATTAAATGAAGTGGAATGAGATATTTTTTATAACTAGTACTTTTTCATCAATGTTAAGAAATTATCTACTTAAACCAAGATCTTATGTTTTGCTAAAAAGTTACTTATGTTAGTTTTGTCTTATTTCAAATGTGTTGCGACGTTTGCTCTGGAAACTACACAAAAATACTTTTTTTTTAATTTTGTGATTTCAAGTGCAGCTTCTGATGCAATCATTGTGTGTTGCACCTCATTAATGGCTGTTAAATTAAAAATAACTGGCGCATGTGTTGTTTTCATTTTAAAAACCTTCAGAGGAACTTTTTGCAGATGTTAGCATGTTACAGAACCTGCTGTGCGTTTCCAATCCAGGCACCAAAGAAGGCTAAGAGGAGGGCAGCAGCAGCAGACGGCGGCTCCTCCAACGTGTTCTCCATGTTCGAGCAGAGCCAGATTCAGGAGTACAAAGAGGTGAGACTCAAATCAATCACAATCTGATTAATCCAAGAAACTCAATTACTGAGTGATAAATTAAATGATTCCTAATTAAAATTAGCTGTAGCTGCTTTAGGATGGCAGCAGCTGCCTCCTCCGCTCCCCTGAGAGTTTAGTAAGCAGCTGAATGTGATTAGAGACTTTGACGGCATTTAAGGCGCTCCATATTTTGCTCAACCTTTGACCTCCTGCTCAGCTGCTATTCAAACATCTCGTAGCTCTTTGTTACAGCAAACACTCCAGCACAGAAGCAAAAAAAAGGGGAGAACTTTAGCATAAAATTAAGCGAGTTTAGAAAAACGCAGGTGTTAAAAGTCAAAGAGATTGAATTTTAGGTGGACTGGCTGAGCAGATTGGATGACGATTTCCCGAATAGAAAACATGCCGTCTGCGACAAACGACACCGGCTTCCTGAGTGGCACTTAGTGGAGGAACGGCACGATGATTGCAGCGATCTTAGCGCGTTCCGCAGATGAAAAGCATCTGCAGGTATCAGCACATAAACGGCCTGCGGGTAAAACGGGAAGGGGAAGAAATAGCAAAGCGAGTCTGGAGGGTTGAGGAAAAGGTTGGCGACTGAGTTCGAGTGTCTTAAGTTACACTGGCACATCGTGGAGTGGATCGGACAGCTGGGCCCGGATGATACGTTCCCAAAAAAGACCAGGGAGGCCAGAGGGCGGATCAGCCACCCCATCCCCGAAACCCCAAAGGCCAAATCTGACATTTTGGAAAAGCCACTAAACAGCTGAAACCTAAACTCTGCAAAAACTCAAAATAAAAAAGTCAAATTTCTAGTGTAAATGCACCTATAATAAGACAAAATAACTCAGAAATCTCAGTTTTTTCTAGAAAGTTGCTGAGGTAAATAAAAAAAATTCTGAGTTTTTTTCTCGTGAGTTTTCGATTTTTGGAGCTCAGAAATTTCCTTGATTTTTTCTAGACAGTTTCTGATATTAACATGAAAAATTTCTGATATTTTTGGAGATAAAAAAAATGTCCTGTTTTATTTCTAGAAAGATTCTAAAAAATCGAAAACTTACTAGAAAACATAAATATTAATTACAATTAACATTAATTTTAATACTTAAATTTATGAGTTTTTTTTCTATTTTCAGGTTTTGGAGCTCAGACATTTTCTTTTTTTCTAGAAAGTTTAGAATATTCCTGGCCTGTCAGTGTCGGAAAATAATTTTTTGACAGTTTTGAACTTTTCCTGTAATCTGCACTGCAAAACCACCAAATTTTACCAGGTATTTTTGTCTTGTTTGTAGTTCAAGTATCTCAGTAAACCTAAAATAAGACAAAACTAACTTACACGTAACTTTTCAGCAAGATATAGCAGCTTGTTTTAAGTAAATAATTCCTTTATATTGATGAAAAGGTTCTAGTTCCATTGCCAGATTGTTTCACTCATGTCATTATCGTTACCTAGCAACCCCAGCCAGGCCCAGCCGTAACCTAGCAACCCAGTTCTAGTTCCTAGAACTTTCTCCTCAATGTTAAATAATTGTTGACTTAAAACAAGCTGCTATTTCTCACTGAAAAGTTATTTGTAATTTAGTTTTGTCTTATTTAAAGCGAACTACGATATTTGCACTAGAAATTAGACCAAAAATAGTTGGTAAGATTTTGTGTTTTTGCATTGTGGACTCAGTTTTCTAACTCTAAAGGCATTTGGCTGGAGCCACAGGAGAAAAGCTGGGGTTTTTTTGTGTATTTTCTCATATATTTGTTATTTCAACATGTCAAAATGTGAAGAAAGGTCCCCGGTAACAAACCGTTCTCCGTTTCTCAGGCCTTCACAATCATTGACCAGAACAGAGACGGCATCATCAGCAAAGATGACCTGAGGGACGTCCTGGCCTCAATGGGTGAGCTCTGCCTGCGACCCGTTCTGTCCGCCCGCCTCGCTTCCTTTCCCGACCTCTTGTGCTGATTTCCGGTTCTGCTCCGTTAAGGTCAACTGAACGTGAAGAACGAGGAGCTGGAGGCCATGGTCAAGGAGGCCAGCGGCCCCATCAACTTCACCGTCTTCCTCACCATGTTCGGCGAGAAGCTGAAGGGTGGGCACCGCTGGACTTACACAACAAACAACGCGCTGCAGTTAGCATCAGTTAGCATTAGCAGAACTAACTAAACCGCCTTTTTGTACCAGGTGCTGATCCCGAGGATGTCATTCTCGCTGCCTTCAAAGTCCTGGACCCTGAGGGTACCGGAACCATCAAGAAGGAATTGTAAGAACTCGGATTTTCTTGGTTTTAATCCACCTGTTGGATCGTGAACAGATTTCGTTTTAACGCTTTGAATCGCTTTCCTCCAGCCTCCAGGAGCTCCTGACCACTCAGTGCGACAGGTTCTCCCCAGAAGATGTAAGAGCTCAGCCTGTTCAGCTGTTTTGGTCGTTAAAAAGACAAACTCATCAGTTTAAACGTTTCTGAGATTACTCTAAAAATGTCAGTTTTTTTCTTTAAAATTCTCATCTATTGTACATTTCCAAGTTTTTTCCTTTAACTTTTCAAACTTGGTGACTTCTGAGTTTTTTCTTGAAAATTTCAGATCAATCAATTTCTTTTTCTTGCAAATGTTCAACTTGTATAGCTCACACATTTCCAAGTTTGTTTTTTTTTCTGAGATGGATTTTGGACAAGTTTACCATGTTGGAGTTCAGAAATTTTTGAGTTTTTTTTTTTAGGTTTCTGAGCTTAATCTAAATATTTCTGAGTTTTTTCTCTAAAATTTTTGATTTTTTTGGTGGAAATTTACTTTTTTTGTTGTTTTCTATCTACAGAGGCCCTAATATGCCATCGTATATTATGTACGAATTATTTTGTGCAAAAAAACCAAAAATAAATATTGATTGTTTTGTGCCGCCTATAGATCGATCCTAACTTCTTCCAGGAAGCACAATAGATCTAAATCCTATTGAATATTTAAAGACTTTGCTTAAAACAAAACTCTGTGAGATTGATTAACTTTACTGGTCCTTTTGTTGATCCAAGTGTCTGAAAAGCATAATTTAATTTAATTTCACAGGATTTTTATTCACGACTCGATTGATTTCCCTGCAGGTTAAGAACATGTGGGCCGCCTTCCCCCCAGATGTGGCCGGCAACGTAGACTACAAGAACATCTGCTACGTCATCACACACGGAGAGGAGAAGGAGGAGTAAAGAGAGGGACGAAGACGAGAAAGACAGTCATCCCTCTGCTTTCTGCCTTCCTCTTTTCTCCTCTTCCTCCCTGCTCACCTCTCTGTGTAAACCCACAAGCTCAACCAATCACACCCAGAGACTCGGTTGACGCCTGTGGGAAGTCTATGTTTGCTTATGGGGAATAGGGATGATTTTCTTTTCCAATAAAATTATCCTGTGACATTTCCAACATCAAGATTTACTCGAACCACCTCTCTTCATTTTGTTTCTTGTCTGCCTTTCCCTCGGTATCTGAGAGGAAAACGGGTTAAGTGGTTCTCGCTCCAACGCGTGAGAACGTCCATTTTGGCTGCAAGCAGCAGAGAGGAAGTGAGAGTACGTTCTGACTAAACTGGAAAAGCATCCTTAAAGCGATGCCGGTTTTCCTGCCGCGAAAAGAAAAAGAAAAAAAAAACAATCAGCTGAAGGAATGGGGAGAACGGGACGAAAGAAAACATTAACGTCTTCGATCTCTTTCCCTCCACTCCTTTGCGCTTTCAGGAAATCATCTTCTTCTTTTCCATAAGCTGTCTAAGATCCAGTGACCTTCAATGCCTTTCCTCTGTAATGAATAAAGGGACAAAATGTGAATAAAAACCACTTTGCTTTTTTACAGTGTGTGCTTGTTCAGTGGCTCTGCAGGGAACAATATGATTGATTTCTATAATAATCCAAAAGCATAACGTTTACAGTTATTAAAATAATTTAGTGTTTTTCTCTAAAACAGGAGCTATACTCTGTGTGTCACTGGAAATCTATAAATAATATTTTCCTGGTAAAGATTGAGATATTTATTTAAAAAAAACAACTAACACCAGGCTGAAAATTAGAACATTTCTCCTTAATAATCCAAATTATAGCTGTTTTAAAAGTATTTTTTATACATCTTAATACATATCAGATGAAAATTATTTCTAAAAATATCTCCCATAACTTTGGCAAAATGATAATAAATGATTTTAAATATAACAGGTTTAGCAGCTTTTTTTTGTTCTTTTACAAAAGATGTATATTAGCAGAATATCACCAATACTTTTCTCGTCATGTTTTAGTTTCACATCATTTTTTACAAGTACAAATACAAAAAAAATTATCCATCCTTTCTTTCAGCAAAAGTTTTATGTTTATCTTTATTTTAAAACCTAAAAGTAGAAATAAAGTTATTCTTTAAAAAAGGACAACAAATTCCCTTACGCAGTAAATACGTAAATAATTTACCGTATTTTCTGGACTACAGGTCGCATTTATTTTCAAACTGCAAAACGTGAGGGAAGTAATGTTTAATCCTTGGTTCATGTCCGTAGATATGAATTAACATTCAACGCTTCTGTCAAAAAATGTATCATGAAGACAAAAAAATAAATAAAATAAAGACATAAGTTACAGGAGAAGCTAAATTATGAAAATAACGGTGACTTATAGTCTGGAAAATACGGTAATTAACCTGGACTGAGGGCAAAAACGGTAAAGGTTGTAAAGACTGCAGACAATTAAATTCACTTTAACGATCAGTTTTGAGAGTTTCACTGTAAAAGAGAATATATTTTATAAACACAAAATAATTGTGAACCTTTTAGCCTTTAGCTAAACCTTTTGTGTCAGCAAAAATCCCAAAGTCAAAAATAAAATAAAGCAAATAAAGAAGTCCAATACATTTTTCTTTTTGTAGGAAGGGACTGCGATAACAGATCATTTTCTAAATTAAGGATGAAACAAAATCTCACACACACTGATGATTTAATATATTACGGTTTATTACTCATCACAACTGTCATTATCGTCATTATAAATACATCAGTTGTCAATCTGAAGGAATGAATTTATTTAGCTATGATTTCATTTCACTTTCGCCACAGAGAGAGATGTAAACTTAAAAGACACAAAAGACATAACGGCATTGAGAGAAACACTTTAAGTACTTGCATCAGTGGAGTTATTCCCAACGAAGCAGCTTCATCATTAACGCAGAAATGACAGACGAGGATCAACTTTATTGTTTTAATTTATCCTCAGTATTGCAGAGCCAAGTGCTGAACCTAGAAATAGTGTCAGATTCACTTTTATCACATCGCTCTCTCAAATCGACGTCTAGTGAGGAGGAATTGCTCACAAAACGTCTGACTGTGCAGAAAAAACACAGACTGAAGCACAAAAATCTTTTTTTAGCTGATTTAACTGTGTGCTGCTGCTGCTGCTGCTGCACACATCAACAGTCGTGATGGAAGAAGGTTTGCATAGATGTGGTTTGTTACGTTACACCGATCTACGATGAAATATGAGATATGAAGGTAAATGACATCAAAGTCAGGACACAAACAATGAATCTGGAGGAGATGTTCAGTACGACGACTAAACTGCTGAACAGTTACAGACTCCATGTTTGTCCTCAGCCACCAAAAGGTTTTACACAAACTGTCCGGCACTATTTTACAACACCATATATGGCCATGGAAGACAAAAAGGAGAAGAGAAAATGTCCACCAAAAAAACTAAAACTAATCGCAAAAAAAATCTTGGAAAATTGTGAGTTCGAAAATTTGCAAGAAATTATTTATTTTAAAATTAATGAAAGATTTAAAAAAAACAGCTCCAAGTCAAAAAGTTGCAATGAAAAAACCCTCAAATCTTGAGATTAATTTCAGAAATTTCCTAGAAAAAAAACATAGAAATTTGAGTTTGAAAAGACTAAAGTTTGCAAGAAAAAAATCAGAAAACTTTCAACTTTTGGAAATTTCCAAGTTTGAAAAGGAAATTTCCAAGTTTTTTCAAAAAAATATTTTTTTTAGATTCATCTGAAAATTTTAAGAGTTTTTCTTGCAAATTTTGGAATTTTCAAACTCAGAACTTTTCTTGCAAATTTTTGAAATTGATCTCAAAATTTATGAATATTTTCTCACAAATATTTGACTTGTGGAGATCAAAAATTACAGAGTTCAATCTAGAAATTTCTGGATTTTTTTGGGGTATTTACTCCTTTTCCTTCCTACAGTGGCCCTGATTCGCCGTGGTTTTATGCTCAACAGGTTCAGTGCCGTTTAATGTATGCATAAAGGTTACAGTACAAAACACTGAGTGTAAATAGATTAGAGCGTTAGATTTAAAACACACGAAGACCTCGTCCCCGTTAAACCACCTTTAGGTGTTTCACACAGCACAAAGAGCTTTCCTCGTGTTTCTGCCTGAATCCATCAACTCGGTTTGTTCAGTTTGTCCTCGCTTCTTTCTTTTAAACTCTGATCTTTTAATACTGTATGCCACTGAAAATAATTCAACCAGACCGACAATGAGGAAACTCAAAAGCAAAAGAAATGCATCAAGTTTGACGTGCAAAAAGTCCATCGTTCCAGTCCAACAGGTGTCTCTTCCTCTTAGAAAAATATTCAGATGAAAATAATAATTCATAATATACTATATTTGATTAAATTAACCTCCTTTGTACATAAATACACCCGGATGAGACGTTAATGCTACATTGGCACACCCTGGCACCTTGCAGTAGGTCCTCAAGGCAGTGATTTCAAACAGATGAGTGAATAACTGCAATGGTGCAAGTGCAAAAAAAAAAAAACATCCTTCATTGTTTAAGACCTTAAAAATCACAGTCTCACTGCTTAATGAGCTCAAGTTGTGAAATGTTGAATTGGATAAGATGTACAATTTGTTCATTTGGATTCAAATGAATACTACGGTATCTTTCTTTGTCCTACGAGTGCAAAAAAACACTTTCGTTTTTTAATATGAATAGAAACCTTTAATTATTTTCTCATGGACAGGAAACACCATAACAATGTCTCCTCTTTCCTTCAGTCTCCCGTGTTTTGTTTGCTCAGAAGTTTGGAATATTACAAATTTTTTCTTTTAACTTAAAAACAAGATTTAGGTGCACAAATTTGAACTTCTTCCAGAAGAGCTGCAGAGAAATATTCAACATTTCTTCTTGGCATAAATGGCAGAACTCAACTAAACCAATTGGTTTTACGTCACAAACGCCAATTTAACCAGCTTTATCTTCGCAAAAATGCTTCTTTTTGGATCATCAACACCAAAGTTTCACCCAGACTTTCCAGTTTAAATGGATCATGATGCGAATAGCAACACTGAATATGCTGGATCATCAGCGCCACTCAGTAAAGACTGAGCTATTATGTCATAATAACCATTATGCTCGTTAGAGTCAATATTACACTTCTTTATCTGTCAAGCACAGTGGTGGCAGCATTATGCCGTGGGCCGCCAATGGTACTGATGGACAGCCTAATAAAAAACGAATAACTAGTTTGAAATTTATTCATTTCACCTTGGAAAAAACAACAAAAACTGGTTTTCAAGGGATTAAATCAGTGATTAAATCAGGGTAGCATCAAGTTTTTAAAGTGATTTAAAATTAAAAGTATTCCTAAAGTTAGAGTTGGTTCAATAAATCAATTTTAGTTTTTCACGATTTTGGAAAGTTTAGGATAATCTGGATTTTTTTCCCCCCCACCAGCCCATTTCCTGTGTTTCCATAGTAACGAGTGATGTCAGCACGCCCAAGGCGGCCATCTTGTTTCATAAGCATATTTTACAGCTTTTATTTATTTGAACTTTGAATTCAGGTCAACTTTATGATGGGAAGTTGGAGCAAGATTCTTTTTTTTAGTTACAAGTATAAAATCAGTCGAAGTAATATGAGAATAAAGTTATAGTATTACCAGAATAAAGTCGTAATTAGGAGAATAAAGTCATAATTTTATGAGATGAAAAGTAACGAAAATTTTAAGTGTTATATCCTGATAACTGGAGATTTTATCCTCATTAAAACAACTTTTTTCTCTTAATTTTAAATGCGTCTTTTTCTGTGAATGTTATGACTTAATATGTCGTCGTTCGACTCAGAAGGGATGATGACATAAAAGTCACTTTTATTGTAATACTTTCTGTCATTTGTAATTTCTTTTTCAGAACAGAAGTTGAGCAAAAAAGAAAAGAAAATGATTAAATTTGGATCTCGTATGAAAATATTCAGGCGTAATTTTGCCAAAAGGCATAAAAAATTATATCTTCTGTGCAAATTTAGAAGAAAAAGTATTAAATCTTAGATGTGTTTCCCATGAGTTCATTTTAATCAAGTTCTCAAATTTGTGCACCTGAATTTGATTTTTCAAACCCCTGTTTCTATTATTCCCCCTCAAAAACAAGCAAACGAACATTTCGGAGCGGCTCGGCGTTCGCCATCAGACGACATAGATAAAGTCACGGGTTTGGGAAGAACCACAGCAAGAGTTCAACTTTAGTTTGAAATTACATTTAAAAAAAAAAAGAAAAACGGGAAAAGAAAAAAAAGTGAGCTGTTGGAGTCCACAACACATTTCACTAATCTACTAAGGCACACACACACTCACACACATTTACAAAGACAATAAATACATCCTCGACATCATAAAAAGCGATTTTGTCTTCAGTGCCTACGTTTGAGATGTTTTATCCCCCGTAATCCAGTTAAACACAACGTACGGAGTGTTAATCCTGTCAGCTGCAGCTAGATTTTAATTTAAATTAATTTAACACACTATGGCACCACTTCTAAAGACTCCCTCGTGTTTCTGTGAGAACTGACAGACAAAAAAAAAGATAAAATATGTTTCTCGACCAAAAAAAAAAAAAAAATCAGATCCACGCACTGCAAAAACACAAAGTCTTACCAAGTATTTTTTGTCTTGTTTCTAGACCAAATACCTCAGTACACTTCAAATAAGACAAAACTAAGTTAAAAGTAACTTTTCAGCAAGATAAAGGAGCTTTGGAGTGTTTTACCAAGACAAAAAGATGAGAATAAAGTCTTAATTTTACAAGAATAAAGTCATAATAACGCAAGAATAAAGTCGTATGAAAATAGTCATAACACGAGAATAAAGTCGTAATAACACGAGAATAAAGTCGTAATAACACGAGAATAAAGTCGTAATAACATGAGAATAAAGTCGTATGAAAATAAAGTCGTAGGTTTACGAGAATAAATTCCAAATTTTACGAGCATAAAGTCAGAATAACATAATAAAGATGTAATAACACGAGAATAAAGCGGTAATATTGTGACTTTATCCTCGTATCATTACGACTATTCTCATCATTTTAGAACTTTCTGCTCATTTTTCTATTATTTTCTTAGTGTCTGCCTAATATTCCGTTGTTATAAGTGAAATAATACAACTTTTCTCCTATTTCTTGCTGAAAAGTAAAAGTTAGTTTTGTTGTATTTCAAATGTACCAAGACGTTTGCACTAAAGTTTAGACTACAAATCCCTGCTAATACTTTGTGTTTTTGCAGTGCAGCCTGTGCTCCAGTTGTGTTGTTGGGGGGAGAAAAGCATTGAGAGGTAATCCGCCCCTCCAGGTGCTTTTAAAACCATAATCCAGTCTTCATCATCTTCATCAGTCTTTCAAATATATAAAGTCTCAGAAATGACACAGGAAGTCGCCCCACCTTAAATTAATCAGGTTTTCTGTCCGTTTTTCCTTTTTTTCCCCAACTATTGTGGGAAAAACTAGGTTGAATCTTTCGCCGCGGCCGTCGCTCCGTTCTCCTCCGTCCCTTTGTCCTTTTTCTTCCCCGCTTTCTTCTTCTCCTTTTCCTTCTTCGCTTTCTCCTTTTCAACTTTCTCCTTCTCTTTCTTCTCCTTCATCTTTTTCTTCTCATCTTCCTTTTCCTTCTTCTTGTCTTCTTTGCTTTTCTTCTTCTTCTTCCCTTCGTCCTCTCCGGACACAGATGGGGTTGTTTCTTTTGGCGGTTGCGGCGGCGGTTGCGGCGGCGGCAGCTGCGGTTGCAGCGGCGCGTTGTTGGCTGTCGGCGATGGGATTGTGGGAGTGATCTGCTCTGAAACGATCTTTGGCGACAGAGTGTTTGGCGGAGCCGGCTGGATTTGTGCTGAGCTGCTCTCCGCGGCTAACGGGCTCTGGACGTGCGGCGTTGTCGCCTTCGGAGCCGCGCTCGGAGGGATTGGCGGCTTCTGGCCTGACAATGAGGCGACAGGCGACTGACTCTCAGCCCCAGAAGGACCGGAGAAGGAGATTTTTTTAGGCTGGGAGAAGAAGGGAGCTCTGGATTTCCGGAAACCGGGCAGGGAGAGGAGGCTGGACGAAGCGCGCAGCGGCCCCGGCGGCGGCGCAGAGCTGCCCAGGAAGGAAAAGCTGCCGCCTGAGCTGATGGACGACGCCCGGCGCTTGTACTCAAAGATGGCTCTGGTGCCGTGGAGCCGGCGGCCCGGTTTGTGGGTCAGCTCACCTCTGGACTCCTTCCACTTCCTCACCTGGACGCTGCACTCCTTCTCGATGAGCGCCTCGGTCACCGGCAGCATTATGATCTGAGCACAGACAGAGGAAGTGAGACGAGGTGCCGCCTGGAAAATGAGTCATTACGCAAGTCTGTGTGTCTAACAGAAAAACAGAACCAAAAATCCGACCAAGTAGACGAGTTTCTAGTGCAAATATCTTATTTATGAACATTATGACTGGAATTAAGGATGCAATTAAACGGTTATTAGATTAAAATGAGTAGAAAGTTCAACTTCCACTTATTTTCCTTTAGTTTAAGATTAAATACAAATATTACTCCCATTGTACAGTAAAGAAGGGAATTAACACAAATATAATGAATCATTTTTCCTTGCTTTCTTCTGCATTATTATTACCATTATTAGTAGATTATTATTGTTATTTCTGGTTGTTTTTAATTGTATTTGTTGGTAAATAACAGAATTTATAAGTTGTACATTGGCAAGGTCATTATTCTCCCCGGTTGTTATTTACAATTATTACTATAATGAGTTCATATACTTTTTGTCAAGCTATGAGAATTAGCTTGTAATAATTTTGTTTATGTAAAATAATTTATTTGCTGGTTCTTTTCACTGCATATTTAACAGGCATATGAATATCAAAGTTTTAGTTACAAATTTCTGATAATTATTGAGTTGATAAATAATATATTTTATTAAACTGGGGTAAAGGGTATAGGATTAAATAAGTATTTACTTCTTCCTGCTCCTTTTTAAACAGAAATGTAGAAGTAAACTAATTATTATTTTTTTTATGTATGCACATATTTTCTCTTGTCCTACTGACTGCTTGTTTTCGAAAACTTGTTTAAAGTAAATAAGTAAAATGAAAACGAAATGAACTTCTTGCTCTAAGTGAAGTAATCTGCCTGTGGAACTGGAATTTGGTTGCTAGGTGACGGCCTGGGCTAGGTGGGGGTTGCTAGGCAACGGCGCAGTGCCAGTTGAAAGTGCCATAAAGTAGCTAGTACTTTTACATCAATATAAAGAATTATTTACTGAAAACAAGCTCCTATATCTTACTGAAAAGTTACTTTTAAGTTTGTTTTGTCTCATTTCAAGTGTTGTTATAAGATTAGGACTGAAACTAATGTTTATTTTAGTTAGATATTATTTTATTGGTTATACAGATTTTTAAAAACGTATTTATTTAATATTTATTTTACAAGAATAAAAAAACCCTAGTGAAGGAGTCCTGACCAAGAGGCAGCAACAAATACAAGGAAAACTAAACAGCTTAAAAAAGAACAAAATATTTATTTTTTTAAATGAATAAAAAGCTAAGATTATTTATACAATATTAGAAATTAATTAAAATATGCAAACAAATTCCTTTTTGAATAAGGAAAAAACAGAATAGCTCAAAATGCAATAACATAGCATACATTAATATTATTATTTTTTATTAATTAACCAAATAATAATAGCAAAAGGTGCTTTGCTTAATAGAAAATATTTTTTTACAGAATTTTAATCTTGTGAAGCTAAAAGTACCACTTGAGTTTTATGGAGCACATATTTCCAGTTAAAGGGTTTATTTTTAACTTTAATGAAAAATAATAATTTTGTTCAGTTTTGGATTCATTTCTGCTCTGACTATGTTGTTCTTTCAGCAAATTGACCTTTTTTTTAGAGTTTTAGTTAACTAATTACTAAATTAGTTGACGATTATTTCAATAACTGATTAATAGTTTCAGCCCTGTGCCTGATTTTTGCACCAGAAACTACAGTGTAAATACTTGGTAATATTTTGTTTCTGCAGTTTGTTTCTGCTCACCTCCTGCACCAGCACGTCCTCCCGGATGGTGTCGGGTGAGATGTTCCTGAGCCGCTCCATGGTCTCGTACATTCCCTGCAGTTCCCGGAGTTTATCCACCGAGCCCAGCATCTGCTTCAGCAGCACCAAGCCCACGCGAAATATTATCTTCACTCCTACAACCACAGATTAAAAAAACATTTCTCTCAAGACATGAGAAAGAAAAGTTAAATCTAGAGTAAAGCTGCAAGGGCCATTTGTGGCTTATTTACTGCTGTGAGTGTGTCGTCGTTTTTTTCAGCAAATGGCCTTTTTTTCAGTCTCTAGAGTTAACGATTAATCGGTTACTAAATTAGTTGATGATTATTTCAATAATTGATTAATCTAGGTTAATTTGATTAATCTAGGTTAATCTGATTAATCATTTCAGTCCTACATGGTTTGTGAGCTGCCTTTACATGTGTGAGATTTACAGAAACCAGGTGAATGAAAATTACACCACCTGAGGAATTCTGGGTAGAAAATAATTACAAGCCAACATTTTTTTCTTTTATCTTAGTTGCAAAATGTATATATTTTTGTAGTTTTGCGCGTAGTTACCACTCTGAATATGTTCGGGTTTTTTATTAAACAAATAGCCTATTTTTTCCAAGTATGTGTATTCCAGTTAACAATTAATCGATTACTAAATTAGTTGACGATTATTTCAATAATTGATTAATCTAGATTAATTTGATTAATCGTTTCAGTCCTACATGGTTTGTGAGATTTTTTTTTATCTTATTGCAAAATTAAGATGAACTGAGCAAAACTGTATTTTTTGTTGTTTTAATTAGCTACCACTCTGAATGGTTTTTTTTTTTTCCAGCAAATTGTCTATATTTTTGAGTCTGTATACTCCAGTTAACGATTAATCAATTACTAAATTAGCTGATGATTATTTCAATAATCAATTAATCACAATTAATCGTTCCTGTCCTAAATTGAATTGTGACAAAAGAGGTAAAAGCGAGTTGTACCTTCACAGAAAAACATATCCCAGACACGCAGCACAGAGGACCACGGCAGGGTGCGTGAGAATATGCACATGAACCACTCCGTCATGTAGAGGATCGGGTCAATCTTGAATTTCTTGAGGTGGCGGTATGCCATCGGACACGTGCGCCGCAGGAGAGAGAAAAAGATCTCGCCGTCCAGCTGAATCGCTTCCTAACAAAAAGAAAGGGAAAGTTAACAATCCTGAGAAATGGAGAAAATGAAAACGGGTCGCTTCGTTCGCTCACCAGGCCGGCGCTGTAGTAGCCAGGGAGATACTTCTCACAAATCTGGACCAGGCACCAGAAAGCTTGCTGCGAAACACAAAATTAAGCCTTATTTAAGTTTACAGAAAGACACAGAAAACCTTTAAAGGTTACTGCAATGCAGCATTTGCAACTTTATATTTCTATATTTTCAGCTACTATAAAAAGTATTCAACCCTTTGGATGCTAAACCCTGTGCAAAAAAGTCACAGGATAAAAAAAATCTCTAAAGAATGTTCTAGCTAAGGTTTCTGGCATTTAGCAAATATAAATAACTTTTGTAATTCTAACCAACGTAAACAAGAAAAGTTTAGTCTCACTTTACAGAGTGGAAAAAAAAGTGCTTCTCTTTTTATTCGGTGTATGTAAATATCTGGTTTCAACTGTAAATAAAGCTTTCCAAATTTAGGATTATAATCAAACATTAGATTGCAATTTATTATAAAACTGCTCAGTTTGAATATCAACCACTGTCAAGGACTTTATACAGAAATCCAGCACTTTCCAAACCTTGAAATTCAAGCACCTGTACAAACCTTGAACAAAAAGAGTAAAACATCCAAGAGGGTAAATACTTTTTATATCACTGCATGTTGTCTCTTGGTTTAGCGTTTATAAGCAGATGAGGCTTTTTCACACCAAAAAAATATTTTTTTCATAAGTTCTGGACTTTTGCTGAACTCCCTCTCTATTTCTGCCCACTTCCTGCATTTAGACACTACGCTACAAAAAAAGAGTCTCAGTTAATATGGATCCTTCAAAGGTAGATGCAAAACATAATTTTTAACTTCTAAATGAGTCGTCCTAAAAACTACAAACACTTCCTTCTTGTTGATGTCTGTATCTGCAGCTGCGGTAAGCTCCTTCTGCTGTGTCCGTGTTTTGTTTTTTCCACTATGCCCACGCTCTTCTGTGGTGTGTACGCCGAGTGGGCACAAGCTGACACCAAACTCGAAAAATGATTTCTAATTTCTAACGAAACGAGGACTGTGTGCAAGAAAAACAAGCGGTAAGCGTGTGACACACTGACATTAACTAATCTTCCTGTAATCTGGTCTTGCATCAAGCTGGAATTATAACGCCGTTTATGTAACAGTGCAGCAAAAAGAAGCTATAGTTGCAAAACGCAAGTAAAAATGTTTAGATTTTTACTGAGGAAAATCTGTTCCCATCACTGTTTACTCTAAATAAAGTCCAACAGACTCAACTCAGATGTCCACTTGTGTGTAATTTCAATTTAAATCAATTAAAAAACACTTAATTTATCTCAAAAGGAAATTGAATGTCAGGACT
Source organism: Poecilia formosa (assembly GCF_000485575.1). Classification (NCBI taxonomy): domain Eukaryota; kingdom Metazoa; phylum Chordata; class Actinopteri; order Cyprinodontiformes; family Poeciliidae; genus Poecilia; species Poecilia formosa. Next base: position 1,483,824 of record NW_006800073.1, read on the forward strand.
CCAGCAGCAGTCAGTCTTCCAACGTTTGTCAAGAGGCCTCTGACTGAAGAAACCATCACTGTATGACTGTTAGCTCAACATTCAAACAGCAGAGAGGATGTTCCACAGTAGCATGAGCTGGAGGACAACTTTAGCTGCTAATCCACCTCGTTTGTTTTTGCCATTCCTCTATAAATCTCTGTCTGGCCGTATAGTTTGAAATCTATCAAAGAGATGTACAATTAATTGTCCGAAAGTAAACAAAGAATAAGAGCTAAAATCTTTCCAGAAATGCCTCAATCAAAAAATTATGAACAAAGAAGAAAATCAGAACAAGCTGCTCCATGATGCTGCCACCGCAACACAAAAAAACAACTTAAAAACCTAACAGACAGACGGAGCTAAAACTTAATGACAAATCTAAGTTTGAGCTTTTTTATTTGTGCTAGTTTGTGCAACAAAGTACAAAAGAATGAAGTTTGTGGTTATGAGATGTCACTTTTTGTTAGGCTAAAGCTAAATAAATCTGAATATTCTGATGTACATGTGGCATAACTTCATGGTAACTGAACATTTATAAAAATATCAGTAATTTTGTACAGGTTATTGCAGAATTATCATATTTGTTTCCTAAATGAGATGATGGGGAAGCTCTAACCTCTGCAGGCATGTGCATGAGCAGCACCGCCGCCACGGGAGCCTGGGCCTGGCAGTAGCCCTCATCAGGCCGGTACACGGTGTAGGCCTTCAGGATGCGGTACAAATCCTGCTGCCTGCAAAAGCAAACACATCGAGAATGAGACTTTGTTAAAATGCCAGCTCTTCTGAGGTTTTATGGTGAAAATTTTCTCTCTACTCCTGGAAAAAAAAGCACTTTTCTTAATGTTTATGGGCCACTTCTGCTGCGCCGCCTTTGTGGGAAATGCTAGGCTACTTTTCGATCAGAGCTGCACATTTACCCATGACCGCCGCGCGCAGCAAACATCTCGTGAAAAGGAAACTGCCGGTGGAGATCTTTCTCGATGATGTCCAGCCATTTAGCCTCACCCGGCTCTCTCTCCAGCTCCTGCAGTGAAAACAAGAAATGTGTCATTTTATTATACAACTCAAGATTATTTTAGTCATCAACTATTCTGACGTTTAATCGGATAAAAAAAATTGACACATAGTACAGATTCTCCATTTAGGTTTAATATATATACATCAGAAATTCACAAAAATACTCTTATAATTAACACAATTCAATTCCTTCTTTTAATAAGAAAAAATGTTTAATGAGAAAATAAACATCTTATTGCCAAAAAAGCAACATAGCGTTTAGTGAAGCTAAAAAAACAACAACTTCTAACATCAACATGTGAAAAGCTCAACCTTCTCTGTTGATTATTTTTGGGATTAAACAATTAATAACTGAACAGCAAACTGTGCTTCAGTTCCTTTCTTGTGGAAACTGGTGAAGTTAAAACTATTTAAACCTGAGGAATTCTGGGTAAAACATTTTTCCAGACTAAGAATTTATCTTAAAATGTTATACTTTTTCTACAGTTTTGGCTTAATTACTTTGAGTTTGTAAACTCTAGTTAACAATTAATCGATTACTAAATTAGTTGACAATTATTTTAAAAAATTGATTAATCAAATGAATAATTTCATCCCTAATTCATTCTTCATCATCTTTTGACTCCATGTAAATCCTGGAAAATGCATCATGAGGTTTTAGGTGAAGAAGTTCAAAAGAAATTGTTTTTTGTTTTTTTTAAATGAATGCTTTTTTGGAACAAAATAAGGAGTAAACCTTCAGACTGGGACAAAAACCAGAGCCGACAGAGAGAGGATTACCTGTTAAGAAGATTACACCTCACTGTGTCTGCAGCTCTAGATTTAAAGCTCTCAGTCCAACTTTTAGTCAGATATTGAACAGACTGTGTAGCATCTATACTGACAGAAACAAAAAGCAGGGCTGCAACTAAAGATCAATCTATCCACCTGATAAACGATTAATCGGATAAAAGATTTCTGGGCACATTCTGTCAACTTTTTCATTTAAATGCATTTTAACATATTAGAAACACATTAAATTTTGCAAATAACTAATTAAATTCCTTTTTATATAGGAAAATAAAAATGTTATTGCCTAACATGGCGTTCCTTTAATGCAGCTGGAAAGAAAATATTTGAGACATCAACAAGTGAAAAGTGCATCTCTTTCTGCTTGACATCAAAACTGTTTATGTCAATCAATGCTTATTTTTGGATTAATTGATTAGTAATTGGATGGCAAAAGATTCTTAATAGGAGATTTTTTTGTATTTTTTCTCAGAATTTGAATCAACTGAAGCTAACATTGCCACTTGGGGAGTTTTTGGTTGAATATTTCAGGTTTTTATTTTATCTTTAATATTTTTTGTACAGTTTTGGCTCCATTACTGTTCTAAATGCGTTTTTTGAGTCTGCAAACTGCACTCAACTGTTAACAGTTACTTCAGTCATCGATTAATCGTTTCAGCGCTAAAAAAAGGGTTTGATAATTAATCCTACAAGGATTTAAAAGTTAAGATAACAAAAATCTAACGTAAAAAGATTAGATTTTAGGAATAAAAAAAATGAAGTGATGAATTTTACATCAAATTTTCCCGGGTTTGCCTCCAGCAGCTCTTGGCTGTCGGACAGCAGCTGCCAGGCTTTGGATCTGAGGGACGACGGGATTCCCTTCCTGCAGCGCAGCTTCACCTGAAGTTCACAGAAAGTTCACAACTTAAATGCATAAAAGAGTAAATTTAAAACAAAACGTAAATCCTTCAGAGGAATTGCCGTTGCGTACCTTTTGGAAGCGATGTTTGACCCACTTGTCCCAGTGGCAGAACATGTCCAGCCACTTCAACTCCCTTTGCCTCGCAACTTCAACTCGAACTTCCTTTTCACTAAATGACAATAATAAAAAATATTTTACATGACAAAACGTTACATTTTCTTATTAAATTCCACACCTTTATTTATAAGCGACGTATTGATAAACGTCGCTTACAGAGACTGAAAACTCAAAATTCAGGAAAAAAAGGAGTAAATGTCAAAAAATTAAGTTTTCAGATTAATCTTAGAAATTTTCTAGGAAACACACGGACATTTCTGAGCTCAAAAGTTTGTGAGAAAAATTCTTAAATTTTGAGATTAAGCTAAGAAATTTTCTAGAAAAATTTAGGAAATTTCTAAGTTTGAAAAGTTAGATATTTACTAGAAAAAAAATTTTTAGATTAATTTCATAAATTACTTTTAGGAAAAACTTGGAAATTTCTCCGTTTGAAAAGTCAGAAATTTGCTAGATAAAAAATTCAGAGATTTTTAGATTAATGTCAGAAATTTTCTCGAAAAACCCCCAGAAATTTCTGAGGTTGAAAAGTCAAACATTTCTGACTTCTGACACAAGCATTTTTTTCTAAAAAATTTCTGAAATTGATCTCAAAATTTGAGAGTTTTTGGCAGAAATCTGCTCCAAGTTTTTTGTCTGCAACAGCCAGAATTTAACTCCATGTTGATAAATCAATTTATTATATAGGTTTTATTTAAAAATATTGAACTTTTTCTCCATTTTTAAATTTACTGAGATTTATCTGCAATAGTGGAAGTGTTCGGTCACAAAGCAGAACAAACAGAGCAGAAAATTACATCTAAAAACCTAAATTATTTATCAGTGGAAGCGCAATTAGTCTGACAGATAAACAGAAGCCAATCTGAGCAGAAAATAGGAAGAGAGCCGATGGGTGTGTGTGTGTGTGTGTGTGTGGGTGTGTGTGTGTGTGTGTGACACCACAGAAACACACACAGTCAGAACAGACTGAGTCAGAAAAACGCTCTCAGCACTATTTGAGTCAGACCAGAGGAGAGATAAAGGACAGAGATACGTTTAGTGCTGCAGAAAGGAAAAGGAGCAACACAAGGACGATCAGAAAGTAAATGCATGGAATCAATAATGTACAGATTTTATTCATTAAGCAAAAACCTCTCTTATGTCATAAAACCTAACTCGCCATGAGTCTTTTACATTTCATTGATCGAGTCACATTGACCGGTTTGTGTTCATGCCACTGAATATTCAAAGGTTTAACTCATGCAGAATCATTTTTCTCCAGGTATTTTCTCCTGTTCTTGAATCCTGAACCCTGATTCTGCACCATCACTGCTTCAGGTGCCGTTCTGGATAGATTTCTTCATTTTCTTCAGATCAGGGCAAGCTGTGCTGATCTTTTCGTCTACTTCCTGTTGTCAGGAAGCGTCTATTTTATAGTTTTCTAACTGTCCTGGTTCCCGGCTTTCAAAAAGTGTTTTCACACCTGATAAACTGGTAGACTTGGTTCGATTTGGGGAGGAAAACTGCAACATTTCAGGATTGAAACTGACAATTATTTGAGTCATGATTATTCTGACGATTTATTTAACTGCAGTTGCTTTTTTATACAATATTAAAAATACATTAAACAACTAAATTCCTTTTATAAAAAAGAAAATGAATGTTTTATTGCCTGAAATGCAATAACATAGCATTCCTCTCTAGCTGCATCTATAAAAACTTCCAATATCAACATGTGAAAATCTCAGCCCTTTCTGAGAGTCTTACTCTCCAAACTGGGATCTGAATGGATGAAGTTTTTGATCATATGAGAAGCAGATGATCAAACATAAAGACAGGGAGTGTTAGCAGTGACTTACCCACTGTCGCTGTACTGATTGCCACCCAGGAACCCGTACTTATCGGTGCGTCTCAAGGTGAGCCCGTTGATCTCAGAGTCTGAGCCCACAGAGCTCCCGTCCTCTCCCAACCCGGACAGCGACTCCAGCGTTCCTGACATCAGGCTGGCCGAGTCCAGGTAGCTAAGCGTGTCCGGCGCCGGTTTTGGTTTGGGGTACGACAGCGGGCCAACTGGCTCTTGGATCACAGGCAAAGTTGGGCTCGACGGCGCCGCTCTGGTGGATGTAGTCGGCAGCTCTTCAGCGACCGGATCCGGGTTTGGGGACGGCGGTGGCGGCAGCTCATTTTGAGGTTTTTGTGCTTGCGGTGGCGGCTGAGGTTTCTCCTGATCGTCAGTCGATGATGTTGCAGGGTTGAAATCTGTACTGGTTTGCGGCTGAGCGACATCGACAACGGGGTCCGGGTCAGAGGAAACATGGACGCTCGGGTACAGATTGGGGCCAGGGTTTAAATCCGGAGACAACGGCTCCTGCGTGGTTTTTATCTGGGCTGCAGGTTGGGAAGAACCGGACTCTGCAACAGATTGGCCGCCGGTCGCCGTTTCCTGATTCTTCCCTGCTGGCTCCTCTGTCTCAGGTTGAGCAGTCGTGGTCGGACCTCTTGAAAGTGCTGAAGAAGTGTTTCCAGTCAAAGCTTTGTCGTTGTAGAGGGAAGACTTCGGCAGAGGCAGCTCATTCACAGAGTCGGGGCAGCTGGAAGCTGGAGCGGCACTGGGGTCGCCCAGCTGAGGTGGAGAAGGAGGCAAGGTGGACAGCTCAGCCATGGCTCCAATTTCAGGTCTCTGGGACAAATTAAGAGAAAATAAATTACAAAAAACAGACAAAATGGTTTGGCGACAAGTTGATCTAATCAATCAATCAAATTTCTGGTGTTTGAAGATTTAATCTTTGGAGAATCTGGATTATTTTTCACCAATACACTTCAATGATTTCCATATTTCAGCACACCCAAGGCGGCCATCTTGTTTTTACGGATTTAATTGATCACCGCTATGAATTCAAATCAGCTCTGCGAAAAATATTGGGTCAAGCTACGTTTATTTTTAATGCAGAAAAAGTCATAATTTACAAGAATACATTCACAGCTATAAGAGAATAAAGTCATATGACAATAAAGTTGAAATAAAATCAGTAAATAAAGTGGTAATATTAGAATATCAGCACAAAAATTAAACTATTTTTTTACTGAAGTTTTTTTCTCATTAAAACTAATTTCTCATCATTTTAAGATGTAAATGTGATAAAATTGCATCTTTATTGTGATAATATTCTCATAATTAATCAAAAATTCTTGTAATACTCCGTCATTCAACTTACAAAAGGCTGATTGAAATAAGACTTTCTGAAAATATCAACATTTGTAATTTCTTTCTTATAAGAAAAAATATTGAAATCAGATTTGGAATAAAAAATAATTAGATTGTATTTAGTTAAAGTAGTTTAAATAAGTACAGAAACACCAAATAAATAAACAAATCTAGACTTTTTCTTCTTAGTGTAACATTTTAAAAGGTTAACTGCATTTAAAAAGTGTTGCTTTTCAGCAAGAACCACTTGAAACTAAAGTACATGATGGTAATAAGCAATTAGAAATGAATAATTGAGTTGTTTTTCCATCTGGCTTCATCCAATAAGTGACTCATTTCTGGCTCAGATTTGCACTAAAATTACAATAAGCGAGAAGGCGGGACTTCCCGTTTTTCTCAAAACAATACCAACAAGCTGGATGAGCCTCTTTAACAGCATGCTTTGATTTCTAACCCAGACCATGACTAAATCTGGAGTTTTTTCCAATAAAAAGTGTTGTGTAACAGGCAGTGGGCAGCTTGAAGTAGAAACTGAAACTCTGGGTAATAGAAATTATGACGTTTTTGTTGAATTCAAACTCTGCTGACAACCTGGGTAGATGTGTCACAATAACAAATTTAGGGACAAATTGTCCCAAAAATTATTGCAAAAAACAATAATATTGTCATTTTGAGGCAATTTTGACCCAATATCATAACAATAATGGATAAAAGATTTAAAAAAAAAAACTTAAAATGGAGTATGAAGTCTCTGTAACAAAAATTGTATTAAAAAATATTCAGTTTAGACAGGGAAAACAGGCAAAAAGGACAGGTAGTGCAAAATCAAAATGGCATCTTTCAGTAATATTAGAGGGAAATAACTCCAACAAATGTTTTCCAAATGGACATTAGTGTGCTCATTTTAAACTAATTTATCAAATGGTTAATTAATTTATGCTATTACAGGAAGATATTAAGTGCTGACTTATATAGAGAAGAGGTTTGTGAAAAACATTAACAGCAGAAGTACAAATACTTGCGCAAATTGACATTTTTCTAAGAAATATTTTTCTTAGTATTTTCTTCACAGAATAAATTTACATAAATTAAAGGTTTGTGGATTTTTTTTTTACATTTTAGAGTGAGATTATGCAACTTTAATACAACTTTTACTTTATTTGAAGGCATTTTATACATCTATTTGCTAACAAAAGCTACCTACACTAATTTACAAACAATAGAGGCTTTACGCTGCATTTCCTCTTCTGCTAAACCAGCTGAATTTACATGTTTAAAGGAACTTCTCATAGAAGTAGAATGACAGCCTAAATAATCTCAAAAACAAAAGGAAATTCTAATTCATAAGAACCCTAAGAAAGAAAAATAACAACCAAAAATCTTGAGTAACAATGTTTGGTTAATTATGTTCATTTATTTTGTTGTTAATCAAACGGGAAGGTTGACAAAGCAACACGAAGATGGTAAACTAAAGTTGTTTTTACATGTTTGACCAAAGCTTATGGTGTATTCAAATGTGTAGTACTGGTGCATAGTTATCAAATAAATTTGTAATTTAGCAGATTCAAGTCTCTGTTTTAAAAAAAAAATAAACATTTGAGTGAATTGAGCTGTTTTTCTGTTTTGCATTGGTATCAGCGGATACCAAACCTCAGATATCAGTATCGGAAGTGAAAAAAGTGGATATTTAAATGTTTTTTTTATTTGCCAAAATGTCTGCAAATACATTTTCACTCTCAATATGAACTATTTTCAGTAGATTTAAAAAGAAAAAAAAATCTTAAATCAAGTTTTTTAGGTTTGCGCAAAGCAAATACAACACAATCGCAAATAGACTTTTTTATTTGTGGGTTTATGATATTTTAAAGCTGTTTTCAGACGAATGGGAAATTTTTAAACTGTTTAATTACACTGTGAAAAGACACACCACTTAATTAAAGTTACTATATAATCTCATATTTATAAGATAAGCAAAAAGGTTTATGGTAAACATTAATGCTTATTGTTAAAGACACAGACATGTAAACCAGTTAAAAACAAGTAGACAGAGTATCCAAAAATTTACTCAAATAAGAGTAAAAATGTATTTGGTAAAAAATCAATTCAAGTATTGAGTAACTGACCAAATTATCAATCATCTAATATTGAAAATTACTTAAGACAGACAAAAATATAAAGTTAAGTGGAAATTTTTGGCATTTTAAAAACCAAAATGACAATAATTCATACAATTAACAAAAAATAAAACAAATTTTTCCAAATCAGTTTCTTTCAATAAAAAAACTTATGAAACTCTAAAAAAAAATCAGCAGGTGAATGTCTGTGTCTGGTGAATTTTCGGTTAAAACATGTTTGTTTTTCATTCAGTGGGTAACAATTACAAGTAAATGTAACTGAGTAAACGTAATAGAGTAAACTAGTTAAAAATGTAACTAGTTACTACCTAACTCTGGTTAAAAACGATCTTACCGTCTCTTATAGAGCTACTAATATAGGAAGTTAGGTTATTCATACTCAGATGCTTTATAGAAAATGCAATAAATAAAGCTGCGGCTGTAATTTATAGATGAACTAGTACGACAGCATGCAACCTCAACAAAGCGTCCGGACCACCATGGTGATCCAGTACTTTGCTGAGAAAGCAGCTTCATAAATGTTGTGGTTGTCCCACGCAGCTAGCGGTAAGGTGCCTCAGCAGCAGCAGCAGCAGCAGCAGCAAATAGCATCGCCGTCTTTGTTGTCATATCCTCTCTGAAGGCCAAAGCGACTCAACTTCCCGATTCGGGGCTAATGGTTTACTAATAGCTGACAGTTAACACCCTCATTGCCTGAGGAGGCCCTGAGCGAGCAGTGAACAGCGTCCACGGCCTCGCCCTGCCCAGCGCCCCGGTCAGACGCAACTTCACCTCCGCCATTCAACTCACCAACAACCGGCGTGTCACTGCGGTCCGTCCGCCTGGATAGCCAGGGGGTTGCTGCGGTCACCTTTCCCCGCCACAGCTCCGGTTTCAGCAAAAACTATTGCGTTTGCAGAGAATATGAACAGGCTAGTCCCCGGATCGGAACCGCTACACGGGCTGAGCAGTGAGAGGAGCAACCGTCCGGCTAACTTAGCTTATATTAGCCTAATGTAGCTATTAGCATTACGGCTGTTAGTGTCCCGTTTTACTGGCTAGCTAAATGTCTCAGAAAGATTTCCGGAATTACTGCATTTACCCCCATTAAATAAAGGCGACCGTTTAGGTAAAACGTTTACATTCTGAATTAAAGAACACGCTATGTGTCATAAATTTATCCTGGTACAGCCGCAGGGTGCATCCATCCAACACGGACAGCATTTCCTACTGACAGCTGCGTGCGGGTTCTCGTGAATGTAGACGGGTGCGCGCACGTGAGGTAGCCTCCCTTCCGTACACAACCACTTTAACCGCAACTGTCTACTGAAAGAACGTCAAATAAACAAGTTTTCCGCAACTGTCTACTGAAAGAACGTCAAATAAACAAGTTTTCCACGGTATAATTGCTAAAAACGATTCACTAACAATGTGAGAGATAATTTAATCCTAAAATTCAGATAACTAAATAAAACAACGGTTGCGCTTCTCTCAAATAATTTGTTATATGAATTTTGACCACTAGATGGAGCTATGCTCATATTATCAATAAGCCCAAATCCATGGAAACGCTGTTGTGATAAACCAAAACACAAGTCCATACAAGAAAACCTGAACAATTTTCTTTTATTTTTGTTAGTTTCAGGAGAGGATACAATTATCCCAGTAATTCTGTCTGTATCACAGGCACCTTATAAGTAATTGCTACCTTTTATCTGCCTTTCATCACTACTGGCCCAGAAATTCCCTATTTAATCCTTTTTATTTCCTAAACAGGACCAAAACTGAGCTGCTGCTGCTGCTCAATCAATCAAAATGCCTGGTTACCAAACTTTCCAGCCTCTGATCAGCAAAATAAAACTTTAAGAGGCCAGTGAAGCCCGAACCTTGGTGGAGCACAACAGCGTTTTTGCTGAGTCAGTTAAAAGCTGTTGCAATGGCAACTCAATCAACATCAACCAATATGTGTTATTTTTATAGATTCAAGACCTGCTTTTTTTTATTTATTTTTTTACTCTTTTAAGTGCAGATGCTTTTTTTGTTCTATGTTCATATTGTTTTCTCAAAGCCATCGTTGGTGGTCGTTGCAATTATTCAATTATTCCCTCACACTAAGCCTGGATGTGCTTGAGGTTTCTCTCCACTGCCACCACATCCTCATCAATCAATGACTCATTAAGCTGACTGGGATTCCTAACTTTGACTAAAAGGCAATATAAACTCACTCAAACTCTTAAAAATCAAGGATCAGATGGGGCTGTGTGTTTCATTAAAAGTCAACATGACTGGATCATGTATTCATGGTGCCGGTATAAATACATTTTCTGTATTTGTTTTAGACATTTGGTGCAATTTAAATAAACTGAACTGGCTTTGGAGGTCTCATTATCTCCGACTTTCTCATGAATTTACCAAAACTAAGTTAGTATTTGTCATATTCTCACCTTTATGGACACATAGTTACTTAAACATTATTGGATGATTTACATTCAAAGTTTCAAACATGGATTTCTTTGGCTTCATATCCAGAAATGAAAACATTGCTAGTAAGTCATCTTAATAGGGGAATATTTTGCCACTTATTGTTAATTTTCCAAGCCGTTTAGTCACATCTTTGGAGGAATCAATTAAGATCATTTTAAACTGAATTTTTGCAGCGGTCCTGATAGTGTTTCACATATCACTTATGGATCCTGACCTTTATTTATGGATTAAATGAAGAAATTATGTTCTTATGTATTCTTAAAAGGAAAACACGTCCCTGAAATCATATTTTAAGTCTCCAGACAGAACGTGAATATTTATTTCCATCGATCCACTGTCTCACTTTTCTGTTGTAGTTACAGTTGCTATGGAAATCCTCAGAAACAGGGGGACTCCCTGCAAACATTATGATCATTTCTCTGCCCAGGAACTCCCTTTCACTTTGGCTTCGTCAAACTGGTAAAATGTAATCCAGCTGGATCTTGTGGCAAGTTTCTACAAGACTAAAATGGGAGTTGGCCCAATGCATAAGCAAATTACGTAAATACGCTGCCTTGTTTCCAGAGTAACAAGGAAATGAAGACAACATTGTTACTGGGTGGAAAGGAAACACGTGGAATATAGAAACAAATGAAAAACAAAGAATTGGACAAATAAAACATTGTTTCCAAGTGGCAACGAAACCAAAAGCCACCCATGAATGATGTCCATAAAGTTGGAAAAAAAAATACAGTGGTGCACATGAAGAATAAATTACTCTTTATTTATAATTATAAAAAGATTACTAAAAACAAAAACAAAATTGAATATGACGTTAAATAAAACATATTTAATACACACAAAGTAAACAAGGTTTGTTTTTCCTTTTGGTCATAACATATAAACTCAGAATGAAGGCGACCAAAAAGAAAAGTCATTTTGAATGCTTTTGATTTTATAGCTTACCATAAAGTGTATTGCATTTGCTTTTGAAATGCAGCAGTCAACAAGTTTACACCATCCAGTCCGCCTTTCAGACAGCACCAGCCTTTCTTTTTAACGACACCAATGAGCGTTTCATAGCGCCTTTAAAACGAGTAAAGAATCAGGTAATAATTACATCACTAAACTGCATTATTGTGGTTATAAAACTGCATTTTTAAAGGGAAAAGCTCAAACATACAGTCCTGTATGTTTGTAAGGCAATGATGACACTGTTACTGAATGACAGACAGGAATGAAACACAGAAATTAACATAAGAGCTCAATATTTCAGTCAGAGGTGCTACATTTTTGTTCAGTGGTTGTTCACTGCAAAACACAAAACCTTACCAAGGATTTATTGTCTATTTTCTAGTGCAAACATCTTACTATACTTGAAATAATACAAAACTAACTTATAAGTAGCTATTCAGCAAAAAATAGGAGCTTGTTTTAGGTCAACAATTCGTAAATATTAATTTTAATAAAGTACTAGTTCAACTGGGAAATTATTTAACTTATTAACAAGACATTTCCCCATGTTATCTGTGGAACTAAAACTGGGTTGCTAGGCAACGGGCTGGGCTTGCCTGGCGTTGCTAGGTAACGGCACAATGGAACTAGAACGTTTTCATCAATATTAAGGAATTATTGACTGAAAACAAGCTTAATGTGGATGAAAACAGTACCAGCTCTGAGTGAAACAATTTGACAGTGGAGCAAAATGTTTTCCTGGTTTTCCTGTATCTTTGTTTCCACCTTCCTAAAGTCATTCTTTCCCCAAAATGGGTTTTTTTTCTTGCCCAAAACGTCTTTTGGAAAGAAAGAGGTGGTGATTTTTTTGCCCAAACTATTGGCATATCATTAAAATAAACTCCTATAACTTACTTGTAAGTTAGCACACTTGAAATAAGACAAAACTAAGATGTTTACACAAGAAGTTAGACCAAAATGACTTAATCTTTTGCAGTCCGTTGGAAAGAAATCTTTCATATAAAATATTAATTATAGACCACCACACTACTGAAGAAGCCAGAAATGGTGTATTCTTGTGATTAAGATGTGATTTAACATTTTATTTTCACTCTTCATCAGCGTCTGCATGTACCTGCAGGTTTTCGCAGGTCAGGGTGTTTCAAGAAACACAAGTCCTTCTGGATCTGGATCCCGCTCCTTTACGTAGCAGCGTGTGAAAAGACTTTGTAGTGGCTGAGGTGAAGCTAGCTGTCCTTTTGCTTGTCTGCTGGGAACGTTCTGATCCACGACTGCGTTCGCGCTAGACACTGACTCCAGTCGTAAAGGGGCTGGTACTGGAAATACCTCTGTGCTTTGTCCGTTTGCACCGTGAAGGTGGTGCTGGCCACCGCCAGCGTGTATCGGTTCAACAGCGGCGTGTAGTTGTAGAACGGGCTCAGTATCCAGCGCAGAAAGTCGTTCAGGATGGCCAGGAAACAGAGGACGATGCCCGGCATGCAGACTTTACGGAAGTTGAACTCGGACAGCAACTCCATGTTGAAGTCCTCGTAGCTTTTGTAGGGCGACTCGTCGTAGCAGAAGAAAGCTTCGCCGGCAACTTTTTCAGGATTCATCTTCAGGGCTCGAGCTGCGAGTACATGCATCCAGGCGACGTTACCTAGCAACACAAACAAAGGGGTAAATACCAACCTGCTCTCTCCAGCAGTCAGTCACATGAGAAATGTGACATTTCACCAAAAACTACAGGGTTGATGGGATCCAAACATCAAAATAAACATTTCAGATACAAGAAGTAGGCGTGTGTGGAAGGTCATCCTGACTAACTCTGAAACTGAGTAATGAAAAAAGCATGAAAAATCTCCACCCTGGATTTGTTGCTTTCTTTGAACGGTTAATTCCAGGGTTGTTTGCAATCAGCTGAATCACTACACTTTAGGAACAAATTTCACTACAATTACAGCTGCAAGTCTTTTCAGGTAGCTCTCTGCCACGTTTGCACAGTGAGAGATGTAAATATTAACCCTATTTTTCTTCATAAAGGAGCTCAAGCTGCCCATAGAATAAAAGGAGGAGTAAATTTCCTCCACAAAACAAAATAAAATAAAATAAACACATTTTGAGTTTAACATCAAAATTTTTCTAGAAAAAACCGAATTTCAAAAGTCAAGAATTTTCAGCTTTTGAAAATTTCTGACATTAACATCAAAATTTCTCAGTTTTTCTGCAGCTAATTTTACATTTTTCAAACTCTGAAATTTCCAAATTTTTTCTAGAAAAA